>NC_056560.1:17117724-17150050 GCF_013358625.1 Macadamia integrifolia
TTTTTTTAACGAGGTAAAAAGATCCAAAAGAATTAGATATAAGGTAAATTAAAATTTAGAAAAATTTACTGCGCCACCCCCTGGAGAATGCCACAATGATAAGACCACCCCTTCTGTTTTACCAAATTATCCTCAGACCCTCTATCGTCAATCGATGTTAAGTATGAAGTTAAAATGACTGTTATACCCTTAGCATTAAAAAAATCTTCATACTTGAACCCACGTTTTGATTAAAAAAAAGTCAGAATCTCTACTTTCATCATCAAACCCTGCAATTTTTTTTCAGTTCTTCTCACTTCCAGTGATCATCGATTCAGATCTATAAGAAAAACAATTAAGGAAATTAAAGGAAAAACCCAAATATTTCCTAGTTCAAGATCAAAAGAAAAAGGGTTCCAAAAGCCGATTCATATAGTATAGTTTCAATCAATAAAATCAATAAAAGAACATAAAAGAATGAATAAAGATGGAAGAACTGATCTTGTCTCTTGCTTTTCCTCTTCTTCTTCTTTTCTTTTCTTTTTCTTTTTCTTTTTCTTTCTATTTTGTTCTCTCACTTCTCGCCTTGTCTTCTCCTTCTTCTTCTTCTGTTTTCTATTTCTCTTTCCCTTCTCGTTTCTTTTTCTTCTTCTTCTCGCTGCTACTTTTTTGTTCTCATCTCTAAAAGACAATCTTCGGCTTGATTAAGCTTGCTAGACTTAACCAATGCATTTGCAAGAACAACGTAAGCATCAATGTTCAAACAACAACCACTGTTCTTCCACCAATTGAACACTCTTACTGTATCATCAACCAGACCCAAAGCCCCATACAAAGACATCATCGACAACAATGCTTCTTCACTTATTCTATAACCCATCAAGCCTTTCATTTAATTCCAAACCATCTCTGCTGATGCCTTCATTTCTGCTCTCAAGTACACATAAATCATAGATGAATAAACCAATTCCCTGTTCTCAATACCTTCAGAAGATTTAATCTCTGCAAATATCTTCTCGGCTTCATCAACCAATCAAATTTTCTTATAACCACGGATCAGAGATGCATAAACATGGCCATTAACATCAAAACCAGAAAGCTGCATTTTCTTCACAAGGTCAAGAGCTACTCCATGCCTGCGTTTCTCTACAATAGCCTCCACAAAAGTAGCTAAACTGTGACTTTCCTTAAGAATCCCGTCTTCGAAAAGAGATACGGCTTCAGAAACAATGTCTTCCTCAACAAATCTCCCTATAAGATCCATAGCCAAACACTTATCAGGTCTGTATCCAACCTTCCTCATCTCTTCAAGAATCACCCTACACAGCTTCACCCACCCAACTCTACAAAGAACCCCAGGCAATGTCCTGTAAATCCCCTCATCAGCAAGAACCCCTGCATCTTCCATCTCCAGGAACAGCTTCATAGCCGCACGAGCATCAACATTCTTTCCATACACATCCATCAAACACGAATAGAATGCCTAGCTAGGGTTTGAACCTCGTGCCCTGGCCCTCTCTGCCACCAAAATCGCTTCTTTATACAGCCCATGTTGTGCATAAAAAGATATGGCATAACAGTAAGCACCCTCGTCGAATTCAATTTCTTCCAACAACTCTCGAACGAAAAACTCGCAGAGAGGTCAGAGGGTTACAGTTGAAAGGAGAAGAAGAAGGGTTAACAGTGGCGATTTGGGGAAGAACATAACTGTTTCAATTTGAGGAAGAAGAAGCCTACACTGCGAATCGCTGCTGGTGGCCGCGAGTTCCTCCACTTCACCGATGCGATGATGCCACTGCCATGATCGCCGGTCATCGGTGCTGCCGGTGCTCCGAACGAGCGCCGGTGCTCGGAAGGTGAAGGTATCGATTTGGGAGAAAGGTATATATGTGAATGGGGACTTATTAATAGGTATTCTAGGTACTTCAAATTGAAGGGAATTTTGATATTTAAAATAAAATATAGTTGTTAACATCAGCAAACGTGATCTCTTCAATTTAATAAGGGAATTTTAGGTATATTCCTTAACAGTGAATGACGATAGGAGATCTGAGCATAATTTGGTAAAATAGAGGGGATGATCTTATCATTGTGGCATTCTCCAGAGGGTGGCATGGTAAATTTCCTTAAAATTTAATAACAAAAAATATGAAAGGATTTGGACCTAGTGACATAACCATGTGGGATATTGATTATAAAAAATTTTATTATTAGGTTTAAAAATATTACTTTGCAATTTCTTCAATTTCTCTTATAACCCAATGGAACATTTATTTATTTACTTATTACTTATTTTGCAAGAAAGGGATATAAATTAAACGAAAAAAGGGAGAGAACAAGTTAGAGCATCATCCAACAGGCGGTTAAGCTCAAGATTGAATCATAGTATCACCAATCTCAATTAATAGGGTCTTACTAACTAAGAAAAAGGTCACATTGTTTGTTACCCAAAGACAAGTAATAAAGGGTTTATTTTTTCGGCAAGAAATAAATAGATACTAAATGAAAAGGGCAAATATATGCTCTATGTCCACGTACCCTTTGCTCTCTGTCCCTCTCCTTTGGGCAATGAAATGACCTCTTTGCCCAGAGGAGAGATGGGGGAGGGTGGAAGGTTTTGTATTATGACCCTTAAAATATCCCCCCATCCCTCTTTCGGCAAAAAAGTGACTGCATTAATGTTACATAGCCACTCATCCCGTCAATTGGTTCTTTTTTTCTTATGCTACTTTGACCATTTCATTTTATATTGGTCAATTTTAGTTTTTTAGGAAACTTCCTCGCAACTCTCGAATGGATTTTCTCTATCACATAATTTTTTACAATTCTATCTCCCATGCTTTAAATATATAGGTTTCGTGTGGATTGTCTTTTCCAGAACAATCATTAGTGTAGTATTCAGATTCTTCCATAGATTGGCACCGTTTGATATACCCTCTCTTATTTTAAAATAATGCGTGGGAACAATGATAAAACATGCAAGAATATCAGCATGGATGAAAATGTTTTATTTCATGAGAAGTTGAACAATAATGTTGTGTACCAGGTAGTGTTCTTTACTTATTTTGCCCTAAAAATTTTAAGGGGTGGAATTTGTGCTGTGGGAGCATGGCTTATGCTAGGGCTTCCTGGGTCTATCTCTCTCTCCACGTTAATAGGATGCAAACATATCATTTCATAAAAAGGAAGAGTGAGATGATCATTGGCATAAGCCAGTTGAATAGAACACATTTCCCAATATATAGTCAAATTTATATTTTTTTTATTCAATCTTTCAATATATTCTCAAATTTCTTTCATCATTCCAATTTTTGTTTTTTATAATACATTTCTTTTCCATTCATTTTTTTGTACCAAACACACCCTTGAGACACTCTAAGGCAAGAAATATGTCCTTGGTCCTCACCCGAAAAAACAAACAGAAATGAAAGACGCGCTACCTCCCCTTTGGAAATGGTCTCCAATCCCATGCCTTGCCCTTTGCATCACAAGCCCATCATTGATGAGCCGCTAGCTCTCCCTACAAAAAAATTATTAAAAAAGAAAGAAAGAGGTACTTGATGTGATGTATTATATTTGCCATCTCAATGACCTAAATTATTATATCTGCCATCTCAATGGCCCGAGGTTTAGATCAACACCCTTTGGGGACGTCTTCTCAAGTGATCCAACCATCCATAGGGGGGTATCTACCACCTCAATGGCCCAAGGTTTAGATCAGTACTTTCCAGGAACACCCCTTCAAGTGATCCAACCATCCATAGGGGGTATCTGTCATCTCAATGGCCTGAGGTTTAGATCAACACCCTCCAAAGACGTCCACTCAGGTGATCCAACCATCCATGAGGGATATCTATCATCTCAATGACCCGAGATTTAGACCAACACCCTCCAAAGACACCTCCTCGAGTGATCCAATCATCCATAAGGTGGGAGTATTCAATAGGAAATATAAGGCCTTGGTGATCACCTTATAATCGGACTAATTAACCCCCTTAATAGCTAACGCCTGGGATAAGACAACAAATAACGGAAAGTGGGATCCGTACACATATTTGAATGCCAGTGCACTGTCATGCGTTGGGAGTAAACTTAAAGCAAATGATATGACAACTTCCAACGATTCAATAGGAAAGAGGGATTTGGAAAGGGCATTTGCACTTTCGATCAACATTTTTTTTTTTTCTTCACCAAAATATGGATAGAAAAACAATAAGATTAGCATAAAAAATGAAGAATGCACAATCAATTACCTTTATCATCCCATTCAGCTCTAATCATACCATGATAAGTTAAGAACCTAACTAAACTCACAATTAAATTGAAATGTTAAAAATTACCTATCACACCTTAAGTTAAAATGTTTAAAATTATTATATAAAATATAAATGTCAAGGGATGAGTTTATGGTTCTACCACTGGGTTCTAAGTAAGTCCAAGGAAAGTCGTTGGCCCCACCTTCTTGAATACATTTTAAAAATTGAAATTGAAATCGAATATTTTATGGAATATGTGTGCGTTAATGTTGAATGTTATAGTTATTCTGAATGGTAAATGCAAGTATTCAGGTAATAATATTAAGGATACCTATAGGCGCAACGACCACACCCTATTCCTTACGAGGTTGGGATCCACATAGAACAAATGATAGCGCTGTAAAATGTGAGTTGGTACTTTAGTTGTGAGTTTGTGTGCATGGGTGGTTTTGGGGGGTGGGGGGTGTGGGGGGTGGGGGGTGGGGGGGAAGAGAGAGGGAGGTAGTGAAATTATAGAAATCACCTTGTCATTGCTGAATCAATTACTAATAGATGCTAGGGGTGTCAATCCCAAGCCCACAATAGTTGGATCAATCGGGCCTGATCTGCACTGATTATTAAACGTGTCAGACCTAAGTCCAACTCATTTATAAAATGGGTAATACATGGTGCAAGGGATAAGCTCGTCGAGCCCCTGATTAGCCCAGCCCATTCACAAGCTCAACTTGGACCAACACGTTTAAAACGAGTATATGTATATTTAGATTTTTTCTGGGTAGAGTAGGGTATTGATATTTTTATTAATTATTAAATACAATTAAGTGTAATATCTTTTCAAAATTATTGATGATTTAATAAAATATATTAAAGTATTTAAATTTGATAATAATAAATACCATTTAAGGCTTTATTTATACTTTACCCCGTTTAAGGTCCTATTAGATCGATTAAAATCTGAAACCTAAAATGAGATCGACTCATCCCTTAATTTTTTTTTTTTGTTTCCTACCTATTTCTTGACAATCAAACTAGACCTTGCTTTCATATTCATTTTTATCAATTTCTATCCTTCCAAACAGTGCCCTGCCTGCTTGTAGCGGTAAAACTTCCAACGCCATCTGTGCTAACCCAAAATCCTGTTTTGGGTACTAGCTTCTTTCTCCTTATCTCTTCTCTATCTCTGATTCTATATACGAGAGACGAGTCTTTGTCCTCTTGCGAGTTGCGGCACGAGCGGCATCCCCTCTTCACGTGATCGACACGTCATATTATTTTTTTACTTTTTTGGATTGGGTACTTGGGATCATATCTCGTGTCTTCCCGTACGCACGTAATCTTGGGCCCTGGTTTAGACTTTTATGAAACATCTCCAGACTCCAGAAATTTAAAAAATCTCAGGAACAGAAAAAAGGGCAAACGAGAAGAAGAGGAAGAAGAAGTGTCTCTGGGGCTTCGGTTATCGCCAGCATCAATTATCAAATCGTTCAGCTCTTCTAAATTGCGCCACTTTCTCGGTCTCTGTAATTCTTCGGCGTTGTCTCCGTTTCCTTGAAGTGATATTCCGTCGCCGACGATTTGTTCAGATTATGGCTGTCCGTTTCAAGTTCAGGAGCTCCGTCGACTTCGATTCCATACACATAGGCGGTCGTCCGTCCATCTCCGTTCGAGACCTAAGGTCCAAGATTTTGCAACAGAAGAATTTGAAGATCTGCCAAGATTTCGATCTGGTCATATCAGACGCCGACACTGGGGAAGGTAAATCTTCGAATTCAATTTTTTCTGCAACGTTTTTCTCTTTTTTAATTGTATGAAATATTAATTAGTTGACAGCTTCTTCTTTCGTTTTTAATTTAGAGTACGATGACGAAGATTTTCTCATACCAAGTGGTTCGAGTGTAGTTATTAAGCGAGTGCCTGCCGGAAGATCGGTGCATTCAGTTTTGTAAGATTTTTCCTTTCCAGTTTCTTCTTCGTTTGACAAATTAACATGTGGAAGCTAAGAAATTATGTATTTCTTATTATCCTGGGTTGTATATGGGTATTAGATCGATCAAGCCTCCAAGGCCCTCGATAGATTAGTTCATCCCAATGTCTAGCACTTATGACGACGTGAAGGCATTGATATCTATCTTAATGGTTGTTAATTGTTATATAACTCTGTATTTGAGAAATTAAGGTGCATTCAGTGATTTAAAACCCTACAATGCCCATAGCAATATAGTTTTTTAGGAAAACTAGGAATTCAAAATCCCATGCTTGACAAACCCTTACGCTACTCAATAGTTCAGGAGAAAAAAGCAATTATGTTTGTGTCCTGTGGTTGACACACTTTTTAAGCATGTCATGGCCTACTTTGTGAAACCAACAATCCCTTCCCTCTCTCATCTTTCTTTCACTACTTCTAATCTACTTGTTTATGGTAACCTACATATTAGAACATGGCAAACTTATAGAAGATATCTCTTATTTATCCTTTGACTTTGAATTTGAGAGTTGAACTTACATGATGAGAAATTGATTAGTAGATTGTAGGCTTTTAGTTAATTAATTTGTTTAGAATTCCCTGTGATTTGGTATCCATATTAATTTGAAATCATTATTAGCCGTATTCAGTATCAAAATACCTTCTCGATTTATTTTTTTTCTTAGTGTTTATTCCGTCTAAGGGTACAACTCAGGTCTCATAGAATAAATGGTTTTATTTTTCATATTGAATTCTATTGGAGCATTTTATTTATTTATTATTGTTTTTCTTTGTGTTATACTCTAAAATGTGGAGAACAAATTTGGGGTTACAAATAAATGTATTTCTTAGGAAGTGCCATTTAAAGATAAATTTCTGAGAGTTCTGTAAGCAGTACGATTCAGACATAGAGTTCTCAAAATAATAGTGAAAAACAGGAGAAGAAAGGATAGGAAGTGTGTTCCTTTTCTGTGGTGGGAATCACCTTTGGCTACATTTTTTTACTATTTCCCCACTTGAACTTCACAATTCTTTGGGATTAACTCTAGAATTCTGTTCTGCTGTTCAACCTGCACTTTCACATTTCCCCCATCCTGCCAGAAAAGAAGAAAAGAAGGAAGCAGTTTTACTCAATTTATTGTGTCTGTGAACCAGCCATTGCAGTTGAGAGTTTGTAGATGTTTGAAAGATCTTCTTTCATATTAGAATTGCTGAAAGAGTATTTACTTATAATGAAAGCATAGTTGTCATGTCCCATAAGCAATCCATGGCGTTGGAGGTGGCCTGGATGCAAGTCGACACCAACAAGGCGACAAAGGTGTCCAAGGCATCTGCCTAGGTAGCCAGGAAGCGAAAATAGAGGATGGGCGAGCTGTGGTGGCAAAACTACATTTCAAAGTTCTCTCATTCTTCAACTTTTGTTTACATCCATTCAAGAGTCATCTTGCCTTCTTCCATTGATGCTTCTATGACTCTTGAAACGGTTCTTTTTCTTTTGTTAGTCTACCTATTCTTCCCATTTCCCTTTTTTGATAAATCACCTAATTGTCATTCCTAAATCTGAGATTTAATGGAAACATTGTCTGAGATGAATATGAAGCAGTTTTCGAA
Source organism: Macadamia integrifolia (assembly GCF_013358625.1). Taxonomy (NCBI): domain Eukaryota; kingdom Viridiplantae; phylum Streptophyta; class Magnoliopsida; order Proteales; family Proteaceae; genus Macadamia; species Macadamia integrifolia. The sequence goes on from NC_056560.1 coordinate 17,125,534, forward strand.
GTGAATTCGCTGGAGAAAGATTTGGAAGGTGGTGTGAGATTAAAAAAAGAAATGGTTTCCATTGTTTGTTCCAATTGAAGGTTTCACCATGACATAAATCGACGCATCTTATTTCAGGTTTCCTTTGGTTATCAAATTTTAGTTCATGTTCAATTTGTCGAAGTTCCCAATTTCTGCCATAAGTATCCAACTGATGAAATCCCACAAAAAAGAGGAGAATCTCTCAAAGAAAGGGGAAGAGACGATGAATGGAAGAAATAGAGCCTTTTCTTAGTCATTTCATTTTCTTTCTCCAAAGCTTAGTCGTTTCGTTTTGTCTCTACAAAGCTTTGTGGTGATTTTCTTTTGGCTCTCTGATATGTGCTATCCACTTCAATTTTATTTTTCTTACTATTCTTGTCATCTAGATTTACCAGGTTCCGCTTTTATTTTATTCTATTATATTTTGGAAGTAGTTAGATACCTAGGAGATTCTAACTTTCCAGTTTCCTTGTTTGAGTGCAATTTCCTTTTATAAATATGTAAGCAACCCAACCTAGTGGACAGATTCGAGATTGAAATTAATTTTTTTAGTTTGAGTGTGTGCCTGCGTGGCCTGGGCAGCTTGGTTGTTGTCCTCTCCTCCCCCTTTCTTTCCTTATTTTTGTTTTCTTTTTTCTGTTCTTTATTTCCTCCTTTCTCTTCGTTACTCTTCCCTAATCCATTTTCCTTCTTTACTGTTACTGTTACTATTCCCTTACCCTTTTATGGGCGATACTAGCAGCCTCAAGGTTTGGAGTTCATTTCTCTCCTACTTGACCCATCTTGATATTTTGGGTTGTTCACAAACCCTTAGGTGACCCAGACTACCAGACTTGAGACTGAAATACCACCTGGTCTGTGAGATCTAAACAGAACTTCAAACCTGGATCTGCAACTTCTGCTCTTCTCTGGTTCAGTAGTTAAACCTTGTTTTTGAGTTGATTATCTTCACTGTTGGTCGATTGAATCTAGTAGCCCCTCGTGTTGACAGCTTATACTTGAAACTGGAAGTTGATTGGAGGTGCATGAAAGAGTTCTTCATCTGAAACGAAATTTTGTCTTGTCTCGAGCTGACAGCTTATACTTGAAACTGGAAGTTGATCGGAGGTGTATTGAAAGAGTTCTTACATCTGAAATGAATTCTGTTTTGTCTCTCGAACAATCCATTGCAAGGTAGAAGATGACCTTTGTTTTATTTTTAAATAATTTAGCGCCATATTTCTCTTTTTCTGATGTAGAATTCCAGCAAAAAGAGAAGATGGGCCTTGGGGGTGGGGTGTGGTTTGGTTTAGTTTATCAGGTCCAACTGAACGTATGAATTAAGTTTTATTTATGTTAGGCTTAATTTGAGTGTCCAATGGGTTATATAGACCACGAGTTAAGTATTTTTGGGTTTACTATTGTGATTAGCCAATACTATAAGCCCAGATATTAGGGGAGTTGAGTCCTATACAGTAATAAGTAATTAGTTTCTATTTTGGTGTTTATTGTTTGTTTTATAAGATGTGGAGGATATAAGAGTTGCGTGGGTCCCACGTGATTTTTATGGAGAGGAGATTATCTAGAAGATTTCTGAAATATTCTGTTAGATCTACTATTACTACTTCAGTTTTTATTTTTTTTGTAATTGGTCGTAGTTGTTAGTTAATAGCTACTTAGGGCCCGTTTGATAACGTTTCTGCCGTTTCTGTTTCAAGAAACGACAGAAACATAAATTTCATTTTCTAGAAACAGAAACGGAATTGAAGGTGTTTGATATAGTCATGTTTTTTAAAGTCGATAGTAACCAACGAAAGAATGGCCATGAGTCGTTTCCAGAAACGGAGAACTTGTTTTGCCTGGGTCGTTTCTTGAACCATAAATAGGTAGAAATTTCAATTTCTATTTCTGAAAACAAGTGAAACGAAACAATTTTATCAAACACTTTTTGTTCCGTTTCTGTCGTTTCTGGACACAGAAACGGCAGAAACGCGTTTCTTGAAATGTTGTCAAATGGGCCCTTAGTACTTAGTAGTTACTGTTTCTGTTTCTTTCCATCATGTGTTTTAGCTACTAAATCTTCTTTCTAGAAAGTTGCTTCTTTTTCTAAAGTTGCTATTTTGTAAGCTATTTGTAGCCAAGACTTGCTATTCTTGTAATACAACCTCTAATTTTATAAATACAAGCAAGAGGAACAAATGCACTATGATTTTGAGTGATTGAGAAACTTAGCTTTTGCCTCTTTGGGTCAGTGGTGATGTTGTTCCTTGGACTGTGATGATGCAGCTCCTACCCTATTGTGGTGAAGCAATAGTTTGGGATTGGTGGTGATTCCATTCCTGATCTAGTGAAGCCTTGGTCATACTCCTTCCAAGGCTTAAAATCTCGCTCTAGCCCCCCCATCTCACTGATCCAAAAAAGAGAGATCTGGTGAGATCCTGCCGAGATCATGTATTTTTTCCTCGGTCGACTTGGTGGTTGGTCTCGGTGGCCATATGGTCTTTGTTGCCCTTGAAACTTGATATTTCCCCTATTTAGGCTTTCTAAACACAATGGAAACTTCAGTTTTAAAAAAAATAAACCTAAAATAGTACTTTGACATCGTACCCTATGTAAGTAGTCTTTGACTCTTTGGACCCTAGGCTAGTATGCTCTATTCCACAATCAACACATGACACAACATAATCATAAGAATTTAAAAGACATCATAGATAATTACTTAATTGTTTAACAATTAACATTGACGACTGATGAGTCACATTCACATACATTGAAAATTTGAAATGACATAAAATAAGCCACATAACAACATAAGGTCAATGTTATATGCATCATTTATTTAAAAAAAAAAAAAAAAAAAAAGAAAAAAGAAAAAAGAAAAATATGTTCCTTCCATGAATCCATTGAACAATGTTATATGCATCACATATAAAAACCAATGTAAACCAACAAGTATTGATGATGTTTCCATGAAAAAAGGGGTTTGAGAAGATATATTTTTATCTAAAATGGTTCTTGAGAAGAATAATAACTCCAAATGTGGATGAGGAGGTAATATTCTCTACTCCTTAAGCTTCAATGGTATACGAATGGAGATCCTCAAGAAAAATCACCAAAATCCTTGCTCCGTAGTATTTTTTCTTCAAAAAAGTGGAGAGAGGTGAGGTAGAGGCAAGATTTGGCGAGATCTCGGCCGAGTTTTTGTACAATTTATACTCGTCATGCATCTCGTCTCGCATTTTTGAAAAAAACGAGATATTAGCAAGATCTCTCTGAGATCTTAAACCATGATCCCTTTTATTTCACCTTTCATATGTAAAAAAAAAAAAGAAAAAAAAAATGTTGGAAAATTCTGTTATCCATATTGGTTTGTCCCTATATGCAACCCTGTTGCAATTTGATCTCTCACTGGCTTTACTGGTTTGAGATTGATTATGCGATATCTTCCCATACCCCTTTCTTCATTTAATCTCTTATTCCTAGATAACCCCTGATCAATGAATGCTAAACCCTTTTGTGACTTTTTTTGCTTTTTCCTCTTAGCCTACCTAGCAGCCCCTTTCAATTTTTAGTTAATTAAGATTTTCCACTCTCCTTATAAGCTTGGAGTTATTTACAAAAGCTGTCATTTCTTCCTACTTTGGCTATTGCACAATTGCATGTGCTCATAAGTGATCCAAACAGGGTTTTCTGGAAACCCGGATTCCACCAATATCTGTATCAAAAAAATAGTATGAGATATTCAATTGGATCACTTTTGAAGTAAGAATTTCAGTGTCTAATAAGTTAAACCACTATATATTTTCTCATATGTTCTCCTTGGTTGGTTACACATCTTCTATTCCGCTATATGCTCATTTCTTCAGCTGAGTTGCATTATTTTAGGGGAGTCAATTTCAAGCCCGGACTGGCAGGCCAACTGAGCCCGATCGCTTAAAGCCTGAACTTGCCCAGCCCGGCCCGGTCCAATCAATAAATGTGTTAGGTTCAAGCCTTGTCCGTTTATAATTGGTTGTTCTTGATGCAAATAAGTCACTTAATGGGCTTATTTTATTGCAAATAAGCCTTGGGTTGGGTTATGTATGTGTTGGGCCTTTGATCCTATGGGTTTTCTTTGTAATGTGCCATTTTAATGGGCCTAAAATATGGGTTGAAATTAAGAAAACGGGATTTAATTCATTAGTTTAGTGAGAGTCCTATTTGGAGTCTATTTCCTTTGTTATTTCAGTTTCCTAGTCAGTTTAGGTTTCCCAGTTAGTTAAGGATTGGGTTACGCCTTTCCTTTTTAGTGTTTGAGTCAGTTTTGAGTCTTCTATATAAGTTTGTAAGGGGCTACAATATTGAACACGAATTTATTAATGAAAAAAAAGAGAAGATGGCTTATGCTATTTTGCTGTGGGATGCAGTTGGGTGAAATGCCTTAGGTGAGATGCTTAAACCAGAGAGTGAGATGCCAATTCACTAGTTCTTCTTTTCCCTTCTCAACCCTCCATCGAATTTTCTTTTTTTGTTTTTCTTATTTTCCTTTTATTTGTTTGCTTTGAAAGTGTTTGAGAATTAGAACCAAGCCTATTGGAGGACATCTTCTCTATTCAGCCAGAATTTCAGATCCTGCCTGGGATTAGGATCACTTGTTATTCTAGTTTTACATTAGTTCCTGGTGCAAGGCTTTAGCTAGATGGTCGCTCGACTAACTTGACCGTTTATAAAATTTTCTAAAGTCCAAGGCAAATTCTAAGTAAAAATTAAGGATCAAGACAAAATTAGAAGATAAATGGGTCATTAGTTCGTTTAAGGCCTGTTTAGTGCGATTATTAGAGGCCCGATTATGGCCCAGAGCCCGACCGACCGTTTATAATACGTACCATGCCTGTCTTATGCAAGACCAATTATGTAATAGGGCGGTCATGGTGCAAGCCAAAAATATGGTGAGGCCCGGCTAGGCCCGAACGGTTGACACCCCTACATTATTTATATATTTTTGAGTACAATATGAACTATCTATTGAGATATTTTTTCTTAAATTGCAAGAATTGAGTTTCTTCTCTTCTCGAAACTTAAATTCTTTGTTATTGAAAGTTTTTGTCCAAAAGCAAAAACCGTGATCACACAATGCATTGAACAACACCACCATCAACAAATCAAGGTTTAAGATCTTGCTCTTGCCTCCCATCTCGCAGATCCAAAAAGGAGAGATCTAGTGAGATCTCGCCAAGATCATGTATTTTTTCTCGATTGACTTGGTGGCCATATGGTCTTTGTAGCCCTTGAAACTTGGTATTTACCTTATTTTAGGCCTTTTAAATACAATGGAGACATCAGGGTTTTTTTTTATTATTTATTTTTATTTTTTTATAAATCAAACCTAAAATGATACTTTGACTTCGTACCTTATGTAACTAGTCTCCAACTCTTCGGACCCTAGGCCAGTATGCTCTATTCCACAATCCACATTCCACAATCAGCACATGACACAACATAATCATAAGATTTTAAAAGATAGCATAGATAATTACTTAATTGTTTAACAATTAACATTGATGACTGATGAGTCGCATTCATATACATTGAAAATTAAAGTAACTCCAAATGTGGATGAGGAGGTAATATTCTCTACTCTTTAAGCTTCAAGGAGTGTAGAAATGGAGATCCTCAGCCAAAAGCTCCAAATTACTTTCTCTTTAGTATTTTTTCTTTAAAAAAGTAGAGGGAGGCGAGATATAGCCGAGATCTTGGCGAGATAGAGGCAAGATAGAGGTGAGATCTTGAGATCTCGGTCGAGTTTTTGTGCAATTATAACTCACCCTACATCTCGTCTCGCCTTTTTGAAGACGAGAGATATTAGCGAGATGTCACCGAGATCTTAAACCATGCAACAAACTCAGCCTTAACCCAATTGAATGGGGTCGGCTACATTGATCCATACAAAACAAAATTGAAAATGTCCAAATAGGAGTGGAGGGGAGAGATAGAAAGATGAGAGATGAGAAAAGAAATATGAGAGTAAGAGGAAAGAGGCACAGCCCAGAAGTTAGGAAAATCTCAGCTAATTGGGGTTGACCACACAATGCATTCCCAGTACTTTAAACTTACTCATAGTTGGAACATAGAAATCTTGGCACTAATGTAAGGTCAAGTCACAAAGGACTTAACCCCAAGAAAGATCTCACGTATGGCCAAATCAGATTAATATTACAGCAATTGCACCACAGAATAATGTTGCAGAGAAATTTCTTTCCTTCCACAGAACAGAATCGCAGGAATTAATTGAGTGCTCTTCAGTTTTGGGGATTTTTCTATAACTCGATATCAGGCCACGAAGAGTTCTGAACTGCTGGTCGAGTGAAGCTTTTGGTGTGCTGAAGTGGCTCTCCAAATCTCATTCAAAGATGATGGGTGGTTGTCCAGAATTGAAGACTTGATGTGGAGGCAGAATTCCTCGAAGAAACAGAACTGTAGGTCTTGGATGAATTTTATGAGTCATAAACAGTAAAGGGTAGAACTTTGAAGCTCGCGAGGAGTCTGTAACCACCTTCGAACGGAAGTAATAATGCCAAAGAAATTTAAATAAAGAAAAGAAAAAGAGAACCGATGGAAGGGGAGAAGCGGGACAAAGAGGATAGGTTGGGTCGAGGCTCTCACTCTTTCCTTGGGCTTCTCACCCACGAGGTCTCTCACCTCACATAGGACTCTCTCCTATACTGCCTCTCACAGCCATTGGAATAACCAACCTTTTTTCCTTCATCAAATTGTGGGCTGTAGATTAGCCTTTGTTCTTTATTTTTAATAAAACCAGTTAAAGCCTAAGATCTTCTAGAGACATTCCAATTTTGGAATAAATCCTACCTCTAATTGGTTACAAAATAAAGAATCCTACATAAGCCAATCTACTTTAAAATAGAAACTCCTAAGATCCTATTTAATGAAAGAAAATCCACTTTCTAAAACATAAAATAGAAACTACTACGAAACTCCAAAAGATCTTCCTTAACCCACTATGCGAGCTGTCCAAGTGGGGACCATAACTGATCCTTGCGATAGCTGTAATAAGATCACAAAAATCTCTAGAATTCCTTCTCCATGCACCTACCAGCTGGGTCCCAAAAGTGGAAATTCCTCAATTGATTCTTTTCTTAGACAGGCTGTATGATGGCTGAAATATCTCTTCAAATAAAGCTGGACATTACCTATCCAAATCTGGAAATTAATTGTGTATCTCCACAAAATTAGAAATCTGACCCAAGATCTGGACCACACCTGACCAGTTGAATCCATCAACTGGTCTGGACTGGTTTTGTCCTTGCTCCTGCAATCTACATCAGGCACGCCTATTAGACTCCCCTTCAGTAATTGCTGAATCTGTCTTCTTTAGAAGGAAGGCACATATCCAAATAACATACATATCTTACTAGTAAAACATTATATACATAACTCTGTGTGTGTGTGTGTGTGTGTGTGTGTATGTGTGGTAGTATAGATATCAAAATCCTTGATCTCCAATCGTGGGGGCTTGGAATTAGCTAAGAAATTCCAAATCCATGAAACCAATGGAAGGTTCTTCTCCTGTCCTTGATATTGTTCTTTGACGATGCCCTTTGGGCGAATGGGGCCACCATTCTCATTCTTAATTGTCCGTGGGGAGACCTTTGACTTTTTTTGGGTACTTTTCCACGAGGGATAGAGAAACTCATTCCTTCTTTTCAAGTATGCTGCTCCGCAAAGAGTGCGACGCATAAGCAGAGTGAAAACAAAGCAAGGGTGCCTCTGGTGCCTTCATCACCGCTGCTTTGGCTACCCGTCCTAGTTGAGTCATATGCGAATGCAGTGGCACGACTTGTGTTAAGAGGGGCTTTCTGCAGTGAAACCTGCCAAGTTCAGTCTATGAACCCCCCTAGTAACTAAAAGGGGGACAACGCCCCCGGCCTGCTGGCCCATGAATTCTTCAGAGCGTGCTGGTAGGTGGGTGAGACAAAATGGGCAGGCACTACTATCCAAGAACCAAGGCAAGCCTAGTACTCACCGATAGGTGTTGGTTGCTTGCTTCCAAGCCCTTCCTTATATATGAATTGTGGCAAACTGATGCAAGCTCGGAAGCTTGGAACCGACTATCGTACTCTTCAAGGAACGATAGAGGGTAGGGTGTGCTCAGCCGGCGTACTCTTCAAGGAACGATAGAGGGTAGGGTGTGCTCAGCCGGCACAATACAAGCTCTTCTAGGCTTGCCTTTAAGCTCTTCAAGGCTTGAGGGAGAAGTTCTTCATGTCTTCAATAAAATGGAGAGACTCCAAATTCAATAATTTGACTCCCTTACATTGTTCTCCCATTATAATTTCCTCTGTTTTTTTGAATTATTCAGAATGTAGTAGTTGACATATTTCATAGGAAAGCAAACTTCATCTTTATTATTGTGTGAAGAATCATGTTGCCCTAAACTGTGTAGTTGTGACTTGTTTGTGGCAATATGAATCTTTTTACTATTCTGAACAGTGTTGAAACAAGACTGCTAAATATGATTATATTTTCTGATAACCAGAACTTTCTAATATATGTTGTTATTTTGCTTTGTTTGTTTGACTTACATTATGAAAATTTGCTTCAGGCCTTGCATTAATTCAGTTGAGAATTGGGTGGCCAAATCTACAAATTTTATTGGTAATGCTGGAACTTCTCCTCCTATGGTATGTCTCAAAATCCTAGCTTGTTGAAGCATGGATATTTATCTTTGTACATGTAAGCATTAGTGCAACTATTGATAATTTTGTAATGAGAGTGAATCATGCATCATGGTTGTGGTGCATGAATTCACATCGATGGTACCTCAGAAGTCACAGCATTTCAATTGAAGTCTTAAAATTTGATGACTAATTGGGCATGAAAAAGTTCTTACTTTCCAGAATTTCCGTAGAAGCCATTTCAGAAATTTTTTTGTTTGAGCTGTAAATAACTTTAATTCTTTGTAGCACTTCACTAATAGGCATTGAAACTTCCACCACCACCTCCCTGTCCCACCAAAGGGGAAAAATAGAAAAAAATTCCAAGCTGTAAGCAAAAAATGTGTCCATTAAAGTATGAACGGAATGGAAAATTGGATTTAGAGGTAAGCTGATGCAGTTATGGGGCTGGTCCTGATGTAGATAAGTCACTTGGGCTTATTTTATTGCAAATAAGCCTTGGGTTGTGTTATATATGTGTTGGGCCTTTGATCCCATGGGTTTTTTTTGAAATGGGCCACTTTAATGGGCCTAAAATATGGGTAGAAGGTAGAAAAACGAGATTTAATTCATTAGTTTGATTACTTGTTATTTAATTCAATAAAGGCCCATTAGGCTATTGGTTGGTTGTAAAGTCCTAAATGGACTATTAATTAGTTAGTCCTACTCCATGTTGGAGTCATAAAGTCAAGTACTAGTCCTAGTTTGAATTCCTAGTTGCAGTAGGAGTGTCTAGTCCTATTAGGAAACTAGCTCCTAGTTGTAGTAGGAGTGTCTAGTTGTTGCGGATCCGGGTTCCAAAAGTCGGAATCGGATCGCTTAGGGTCCACTTAAACACTCAATAAAACAAAGGCAACACCCAATAACAATTGTATTGAAATAAAGGTTCAACTAAATGGCAGAATTGTAATTAAGCTGAAGTTTCCAATGAAGGTGGCAGTTTTGTAAATAAATAGAACTTTAGAAGGGAGTGGCAGACTTGTAATTAGATGGAACTAAAGGCCAAGCTACAATATGCTAGTAAAAGGGTAATTTAGGAACCAAGGAGAAAATAAGACAAGAGATAATAAGGAAATAAAATTGAGGGTAGTACGGTCAAACCAGGGTTTTAAAAGACCTAAACAGCAGCCCACGATTTTCAGTTTTCTTCTCCTTGTCGTGAGAACCAGAAACCAGTGGAACTTGAAGAATCAAGCTTTAGCAAACAGAAATCAAGCCTCAACAGTTCTGAAATTCCAGATTTAATGTCGCCCAAGCCTGCTGGATCAATCCCAACCAGTACAGTTCAAAGATTCAAGCATATACTTGGAGTATAAAGTCTGAATCTTGGAACCAGTGATAGTTGCAGGTATGTTCTGCAACTGACTTCAACTCTTGTGATTACTGGGTTCTCTGGAGAGCAATGGACAAGGGTATGGATCGCAGGCAGGAGCTTCTCCTGCGGCCAGAACTGGAATGCAAAGAGAAGTCTGTCTGAGGAGTTCCGGCAAACCCTCTTTTGTTTTCTGAAATCACCCCGGCAGAGATGAGGAACAAAGCCCAGTGATGAGGTCGTGAACAGAGAATAGAGGCCAGGAAAGAGAAAACCAGCAAGAAGAAGGAGAAGATAAGAAGGGAAAAAGAAACTAAGAGGAGAGAAAAATCAGATACGAGAGAGATGGGGGTCACGGCAGTCCATATTCAGCCAAGCAAAACATTCAATTTTTTTCAAAAACTTCAATTCTGTCTCTTACTAGTGAATTACATGGCTTATAAAAGAAAACTCAAAGTATCAAAATGGTAACTAATATAAAATTAGAAGCTAACTAATACAAAAAGAGATTGTTTCTAAATCCAAAGAGAATCAAATCAAAAGATTTTTTTTTCCTATGTCCATCGTGCAACTGCATCACTAGTCCTATTGAGAAACTAGCTCCTAGTAGTAGTTTGATTGCTATTCTGCCCTCTATAAATAGAGGAGCCTATGTACTCATAATGGCAGATTTGAATAAAAGAAAGTTTGCATTTATGAAAGAAAGTTTGTAACTAAATGCTTAGAGCAGCTAAGATAGCTGTGGGTGAGAAGCCCAGGCTGAGATAGCCACTTCCTTTATTCTTTCACCCTTCTCAACCCCCCATCTGTTTTATTCTTCTTTTTTTATTTTATTTGCTGTAACATTCAAGAGGTGTAATTCAGATTCTGATAAAAGTCATCAGAAATCATAACCGATCAGCAATCCTAGTGGGAAATAGAGAGATCGATCTCCTCTCTTTCTCTCTTCTGTACTCTGTTCAGCCAGGTCTTCAATCAAGGTATTCCAGGCCTCATAAGGGTCCCACGATCCTTACCTAGTCACTGTTGGAACCTAGTCACTGTTGGAAGCATTCAGCTACTATTCTTGAAGGTTCTTCTCAGTTTTCTCTTTCCTAGGTCAGAAAATCTAGAAAGCTTGTAACTTCACAACCAGCCATCAGAATCCTCTCAACTTTGGGGGTTTTTGTACCCTCCCTAGGGACTATCTACGCCCAAGAGTGCAGCTCAATTGGATTCCTATAGACCTGGCCGCACCTCTCTTTGCCCAGCTCTATAGCAGGTCTCTCTCTCTCCTATCGGGTTAGGTTTTGGGCTGGTTTTGCTCCTATATGGGTATTGTATCTTTGGGGGTTTATTTGATGGTCTTATATCTTTGTTTCCTAGTCCTATTTGTCTTGTTTGGGGTTATAAACTGCAAAGTTAGTTACTTGTAATCTACTCCTGCATTAGGTCCAATCTAACCCAAGAATAACTAGGTTCAAACCTGAGTGTTGGTTCAACCGGGTTGTATAGGAGTTTCTTTCTTTATTGTTCTTTGCCTTTATGTCGTTTTTAGCAAGTAGAGTTTGAGTTCAATTAGGATTCTTCTATTATTTTCTCTAAATACATGGTTGTAACCAACGAAAGACAGATTTGGAGATTGAATGAATGTTCTACCGTGTTGCTTCTGAGAGCTGTCTGCGCAGGTCTATCCCCTCTCCTCTTCAGGTGTGATCTTCCATACTCCTTTCTCCCTTCTTCTTGATTCACGCTCCTCTTTTCTCCTTCCTTTCTACTGTTGATGTCATTACAATTTTTACCTTATTTCTAGGTAGCAATTGTGGCCCTAGATATTGTGCTAGAACTCCTTGACTACTGACCCAATCAACCTAGGGTTTTGGGAATTAACTCGCCCCCTTTGGTTGACCTGAACACCTGGTGCTTGTCCCCCTAATCCCCCTCTGCGGTGATATTGAAACCAGCAAACATACCTGGTTCCAAGGGTTCAGTCAAGTTCTGATATCTTGAATTTTGTTAATTTTCCCGATTGCTTCCTTAAATGAATGATGGCTGGAATAAATAATCCCACAAGTTAGGGATCTACACCAAAATTTTTAGCTTGAACCCAGCCCATTTGAGAGAGAACTCTCATCTCCATCTATAAGAGGTTACTGCTGGTGCTGGTTTTAATAAGGGAAGAAGAGGATTGCTTCTTCATGTTACTTACTCCCCTCTTTTGGTACTTCCAATTCTACCCTTAGACTTTTTGTTAATTCATGCTTTACCCATATTTTATTTTTTATTCCAGAATCACCCTCCTCGGTTATAACTCTGCTCCCACATATGTATGCCTATTTTGTTCCTTGAATTTCATTAAATTACGGTACTGCCACCCTGTTGTAAATTTCAGTTTTTTTTACAATCGTACCGCCCTTTTGTTAGCATGCAGTAAATTATGGATTTGCCACCAAACCTTTGATTTGAATTGTTTAACATTCGGGTGGGCCCATAGCAACCTAATTTAAGTTTTCAGAACTCAGGTCTGCATCATAACCCAAGGTGTAAACTATTCTTATGGGGAACTAAGAGAGAAAATGAAGTGACTTCTGCCTCAAACTTACCTTGATTGGTACTGTAGAGTTTATCTGCTCTGCTGTTGGGAAAGCACTATATGCTTATGTAGTTACGAACTTATACCTATACTCTCAAGAGATTTGTTACTTTGTTCATTTTTCTATTTTGAATTTCGGTTATTGACATCCTTATTTTTGCAGAATGTTGATGTGGACAATTTTGATGACTTTGGAATTGATTTGTATTCCGCTCCTGACGAAGCTTTGGACTCGGATCTTGATGTTGATAAAATAAATTGCATCAGTAGCGAAAAGGGAGCTAATGCTTTCCAAAGGTATTGCATTTCTCTTGACTTTCTAACACTTACAGGTGCACTTTCAGTTCATTTTGTTTTGCTTCTTATGTCGTTCTTATTGTGTTTCCTCTTGTTTCTTTATAACCGAATGCTCCAAGGATGTCAATTGCTTATAATTTCCCACTCTTTTTACTCATGGACGTCCAATCATAGTTGCCATGGCATCGCCAAGGCGGTGATTTGGCGTCCTGGCGGAAAAAAAAGTTCATGGCAATGCTACGATTTATGTGACTCACAAATGGCGGTCGCCATTGGCTGATAGGTGTCGCCATGGCACCGCCATGGACGTCAGGTCATGCCTAATTCACTAGGCGGTCGATTTTTTGTAAAATGCAGGGTGATTTTGATAGAGCTATATTGATTTTTGATGATTTGATGTTGCTTAATGTTGGTTTTATATGTTATAGGGTATATATTGTAGGCTTGTAGCATATTAAATAACTTTAGAAAATAGGGGAAATAAAAAAGTAGCATACTAAATAAATTTAGAAAATAGAAAAAATAAAAAATGACACATGGGCGATTTGACCGCCATGGCAACGCCATAACGAGCGATTCATCGCCAAATCGATTAGCCACCCCTCCACCGCCTTAGATCAATTTGACGCCGTGACAACTATGCGTCCAATTAATTTGTAAGTGGCAACTTAGAAAAGGTCTCTAACTGCATTGTGCATTTCCAAGATAATTCCAAAATCCACGAGATGATAAGACCTCTTGAGCAAAGAGCAATGCAGCTCTGAATAGCATTCTCTGCATCTCTTTGCAAAGCAGACCCAGCTTTCTGATAATGTGGACTTTGCACTGAAAATACCTCAGCAACCTCAAAAGGGGGAAAACTTAATAACCCATTAAGATCCGGTGGAACTCCAATCTCTGACAGATTTCATGCTCATGCTTTAAAATTTTTCGTATTTCCCACATAATCTTCTCAAAATGTTTCATTTTTATAGCAATATGAAGTCTAGATGTGATTGGGGCTGAGGATAGGGGAGGCACCTTTTTACATTTCCTGTAATTGGTGTAGGTATTTCAGAGAACTTTGAACTTGTAGCCTTGTACACAGGTTTGTCGGTAAGTCCCTGGTACACAAAATGTGATCTAAATACTGCATTCCAGCCCCACCCCACCCCACCCCACCCCACCCCACCCTCACCCTCCCAAAAAAAGGAAAAAAAAAAAGAAGCAGCTCCATGTTCACAACTCAGAAGAGTTCTCAAAGGTTTGTCTTCTATGTTTCAATTTCCAAAATTAGGAGAAAACTTGATTTAAAAGTTTTAGGAGTCCCTTTTCTTCACATGCTCATCCGGAAAATTTTCTGGACGAACACATCTTTATGCCCCCTAGCAAATTTGGATGCGGCCCAAATGTTGTTTATAAGTAAATTCCTATGTCCCCTGCTTACATGTCAAGTTTCAGCCCAAATGGAGTTCTCCAGTTGGCAAAATAAAGCAGTGGAAAATTAAAGACCCCCAAGAGGGTGTGTGATCCACCGATGGGATGCATGGACATATACGGGAAGGAATCCCATTACAAGGGGGATTAATTATTTAATTTTGGTATGAAATTTTACATGTGACCAATTCAGATCATTCCCTACATATCTAATTTTGCAATGTGGAAGGGTGATTGGGCGATTCCATCCTTTCTTTTTTTTTTTTGAATATTCTGAGAACTCCATAATTTTCTTAATAGTTCCAAGATCTAGTGCCAGTTTTGTGTTACTACCTGGTTGTGTGCTACATCCCTTAATTCCAGTCTAGCATACATAGTTTTTAAGGCGGTAAGGCGATGGAGGAGTTTGAAGGTCTTTCGGAGCGCCTTAGCGATAAGGCCGGCATAAAGCGTTGCCTTATTGACTAAAGCGTTCATGTGTAATTTTTTTATAAAACCAATCTATTTCGCTCAAATCCTAGTTGAATCCTATTACTTATATGTTAAATAAATATTAAAGGTTCATATTCATACCAATGTAAGATATTCATCAAGAAAACAAATCAATAAAGTGAATAAACTAAGTTCATCTTCATCAATCATCATAATATATTAACATATAATATAAATACATAATTATGAAACAAAATTATAAATATAAAGAAAAGAAGACATAAAAAATATAAGTATTTATTATACTTACCTTTATGATGCCAAAATGAGTGCCTAAGCCCTAAGGTCATCCACTATATTTCTATTCTTTTCAAAGAAGAATGAAGCTCACCGCTGTCGGAGCAAACTCATCGCTGCTGGAGCAAAATGGTCGCCTAGATCAGTGGTTCTTCCATGTTCCTTGATTCCTTCTAAAAGCCCTTTCTTAAAACCCTTGACAAAATTCAAACCCTGTTTGTGAATCATGTTTTTGTTTTGATTGTTTTGGTTATTTTTGGTGGAGAAGAGCTGATCCCATACATCTCAAGTGTTAACAAAATCATACACCTACCAATAAAAAATGTATATTTGGAATATTCATCAAGTAATTTTAAAATTTGTTAAAAAAAAATAAAAAATAAAAAACCATAAGGCGCCACTTCACGATAGGCGGAGCACTGTCTTACCATCTTTAGACCGCATCAGCGCCAAGGCGGTCGCCTTAGTAGCGCCTTAAAAACTATGCTAGCATAACCTATAATTGGGTTACTAATCCCATTTTATGGCTAACTGAATGTATTCTAATGGACCCATTATGGCCTGATGTAGGATATAGTCTAGGGTTTAGGTTTTGTGGCTGAACTACTAGGGATATTGGAGACGGTTAGGATAGATTACAGTTGAAAGTAAGAGGGAGAAATTAAGGGAGGAATAAACTGTGCCATGTACCTGTGAACAGTTACAAATAACCGATCAAACATGTATATCAAACAGTGTAACAAATTTATTTTAATCACTGACCTTGAAGACTATTATTTTGTTCCTGCAAACAAGATCTGATGTAGAAAGCCGGAATGAAATCATATTTTATAGAAAGGAAAAACCAGAATCTGAAAGAAAAGATAAAGAAGAGAGACCTGTTTGAACTGAAGTGCTTGGTCTCTTACGTAAGAAATAACAGGAAGATCTCATAAGGCTAGGCAACCAACTCAAAATGGCTTACTGAAAATTAACAGCCGTATTTGGACCTCATTTTTGGCTCATCGAAGTAAATCCACAAAAATTATCAGCCTACAAAACAGGCCATGTTCTTGACCTCTTATTGCATCATGGCCACCTGTGAGGCCCTCCTTAGGCCCTGAAATTGTATCATCTGCCTAATATTGTCCATATGGCACCAAGTCTACTGAGTAAAATAAAAATGAAAGAAAAGAAATAAATTCCCACATTTTTACATGAGCTCTCTTATTCTATATCTAGCAGTAACAAGAATTTTGTGATTCTTGTGAATTGTACTGTCAAAAGTCATTTGTGGTGACATCTTTTATTATTTCTAGAATTTGGTTTTCCACTTTTCAGGATAGAAGCTTAGTTGCTTGTGGTTGAAGTGAAGGATAAAAGGCATTGCATTGGTCCTGTCTCTTAATTTTGAAGGGTGAATAAAGGATAGTAGGCATAGAAAAGTATCTTTTTAAGATTTTGTGTGGTATCCAAAAGTGTAGTTTGAAATGTAGTATAATGATTTTGGAAAATAAGTTTTGTGCGTCTTTCCTTTTCTTTTTGGCCAAAGTGATGTGTTGTTCACAAGATTAATTCAATTCCTGTTGAATCAGAAACTCGGAGCCATCCACAGCAAGATGTCAAAACATTGTACCTGTTGACATCAGTGAGGCTATTCCTATTGGTATGTAGTGTTATTCTCTTTGTTGAATCTTTATTGAGTAATCCGAGCAATTCAGTCCCCCCCCCCCCTTTTTTTTTTTGGGGGGGGGGGGGGTGGGGGTGGGGGTGGGGGTGTGTGGGCAATCATTCCCCGATATGCTAGTCCTTTACATTTTCCTTTCTTCTGTGTATGTGCACAAATATTATGCGTTTCTTGTTCTGGTATTGTAGGGTCACAGATGAACCTAAAGCATAAAATGGAAGAACCTAAGAAGCTTGATGAGTAAGATTTCTTGCTTGGTCATTTTGCACCATTCTTCTAACTGTTGTTTGGTGTGACACATTTATTTCTTACTGTTATTGTGGAATCTTATAGAGCTGTAAAGACCAATTCTCCTGCATTAATGAATGCTGATTTGCCGTTGGAGCTGAGATGTTCTCTTTGCAACACCATATTCAAGGAGGCTGTGATGATTCGATGTTGCCAGCATAGTTTTTGTGAAAAATGTAAAGTTCTTTTAGAAATACCTTTCTCCTGAACATGGGTATATTTATTTTTAATTTCTAATTTTGAAGTAAAAATTTTCTGAGGCTCAAAATAGAAGAGAACAACCCTCAGCTCTTGTGACTGACTAATAGCAATTTTATTGGCTGAGTCAATCCTAGGAAACACCCCAGTACCTTGAAAGATGAAACTTTGGCCAAGTGCTTGAAGGCCCAACCTTGACATTTCCAAATAACATATTATTTAGTATGAATGTATGATACATATGTAGCACATGTATAACAATAAATAAAAGACAATTAAAAGAGTATCTATGCACTAGGTGAAATGGCCAGAATGTCATCTACGCACATGCGTAGGTACCTTTTCAGAAATTGCCTAGTCCTATGTTGGTTGGTACTTCCTGGGCCACCTGGTTTCCTAGGCCCAGGTGCTCTCTAGGTGTTTCCTTGACTACACTATTAATGGCATGTGTTCAATCAAATTTACAGCATAAAAGCACAGGTCAAGTGCATTCGGCAACTAAGAAATTTAAGAAAAATCCTCTAATTTTAATTTTAGCGAGATATGATTAACTAGCTTTTTTCCTTGTTTTTCTGTCATCTGCATAATGTCAATATGGATTCTGGCTACAGGTATTCGTCTGGCGTTGATTGAGAAGGCAAGGTGCCCAAAGTGTTCTTCCACCAGATGTGGAGTAGAAGATTTGTTGCCAAATGTGTCTCTTAGGCAGGCAATTGATCATTTTCTTGAGTCTCAAGTGCTTCTCAGTGGTTCAGACAATATTCTTCCTCAATATGCCCCTGGTAAGATCATAAATTGATTCAACTACATGCCAAAGATGCTTTATATTGGAGTGAATCAGATAACAAATTAAAATTTTATATAACCAGATGGAGAATCTGGAATCCAAGGGAGGGAATTTTCTTGTGCTATGTCTATATGCCAAAGAGAACCAGTTTTTCCGCATTCACCGTCTGCAACAGGGAAAGGATCAAATATAGTGATGGCAGAATCTGCATCTGAGTCAGTCATCAGGACCAATGCGTCTGCTGTTGCATCTGGTTCTCGACTTATCAATTTAGGTGCTAGTAAATCCGTGAAATCAGCTTCACTGCAAAAGCTAAAACAGGTGAATGGAGAAAACGGTGCACAACCTGGTTGTGCTGTAAGTTTTGAATGTGGACCACAAGGCATGAAGTCTGTTGCTGATTTTCAAGGGGAAAACCAGCCCTTCAAATTGTGGCAAACTCTTAGGGAGAAGGAAGGTATGGTTCTGTAATAAGTTGATTTTGTCAGTTATCTGCAATATCTAGCTATGCTGCCTTGGCCTAGAAAAGTTTTGGTGCATTTGAAAATGTTTCCTTATTGTGAAAAGGGATTGGTTACGGTTCCAGATTGCTTTATATTGAAGTTTTCGCCAGTTTCTTTTCTATTTTCTGGTACTGTAATATTTTTGTTTTGTTCTGATGACATAGCAGCTGGTGCCATAAGCATGAAAGAAAAGAAATTTTGGGTTAATTCTGCAGGTAGACTTTCATGCTACAATGTCTATATTGCTTTACCTGAGGTCGATTCTGGATATTTTTCCAGATATTGAGTATATTCTTATTAAGAATGCCATTTGGCTTTTCAGATGGGATTGGAAGTTTTATGGCTACAAGCAGACACAGAAAGGTAAATCTTTTATATAAAAAATCTGGTACAATATTGTAACTAGTTTTTATCATTTTATTTGATTACTTTCATTTAAGTATCTAATACTAATTTTTGTGTGTTTACACTTCCTTTGTGGGTTGGGGGGTGGGGTTGTGGTAGTTCAAGTTCCAGTATTAATTATATGATGATTCCTCAGGTTATACAGGAAAAATAACTTAATTTGCAATTCAAATCACTACTCCTACTATTACTACTGTGTCTAATTGTCTATCATTTATTTTTGTGGTATAAAAATATTATACTGCTTTCTATTGAATATGCTGTAGTTGGGAAGAGGCCTATTCGGTTAAGTAGAATTGACTGTATATTCTCCCTTTTTTGTTGTACTCAAGTTCCAGCTTTTTGACTATAAAAGATATTGCTTTTCTGCATTTGGCGTTCTCAATATTGCTACTAGTCCGTGCTATTGTTACTGCTAGAATAGTGTAAAAATATTATCCCAGCATTTGATTATTTCTGAAATGGTTTTCAAATTTTTATCACCTTAAATATGTTGAAGCTAATTTTTGTTGAACATAATGTCTACTACTATGACTACTATACCCTATGCCAAAACCCTGGGGGAGGGGGTGGAAACCGTAGAACGTCAGAAATGTTACTTCAACATTGATATACTATTGCTACCATGTTTATCACGTCTGTTCTCACCCTAAATATCTTTGTATCTATATTTGTTGAACATATTGTGTCTCCGCTGTAGTTTGGATATGGATATGTTTAGTTGAATTTTCTGTAAGTGTATATACTTTCTCCATCACCTTTGTTACATCACCTCAAGTTGTAGTATTCTTTAAACATTCGTTTATTAAATTAGATGAGCTTTTTGGAATTTTATTTAGAATCTCCCCCTTTCTGTTCCAACTCTGTTTGACTGTTACTTGGACCATAAGTGGGAAAAGTATTAGTTCAGAACTTGGTATCATAGTGACTGCAAAATATTTTTCCTTTTCAAGAAATTGTAATGATTAGCCATCTGAGTCCTGCTCTATGTTTATAAACAGGGGGACCGTACCTGTTACATGTGTGGTTCTCCTGATCATTTTATACGGAACTGCCCCGCTGCTTCTAGTCCACATCCTATGCTTCAGACAGGTAAATGCAAATGTGGGTTTGCACCACACATTCATTTTATAGAGGTATTTATATTACAGAATTTTTCTGCTGCGTGACACTTTTCTTCGCATTCTGATTTTAGGGGATGCTGGGTTCCCAGGAGGCATGTCAACTTATGGACCATCTTACTGGCAGGGGTCTTCGTTGTCCCCCCATATTAGGCCCTTTGCAAACATATATGGCAATGCAGGGATGATGCCCTTTGATCCAACCATGGTCCCTGTAACACCTTTTGCAATTTCTTCTTATATGCCATCCATGTATTCCGGGTTGGCAGTCCCCTAGTAAGTTCATCTCATTTTTTATTTTATTACACGTATCATATTTTAGCTCAAATATATTTATATATATATATTTGCATGAATATGCTCCAAATAGCTTTTTTTTGCTTATCATAAATGAACTTAATGCAGTATTTTTTTTAGTAAATTCACATAGAAGTACTTTGCAGTGGACCTATGAGGATGGTTGGGCTGGTGCCCCCAGTCATGCCTGGGGCAGAGCGTGCTTTGAGCCATTCAGAATTTATGGAGCTTCAGGATTGTGAACAGAGACAAAAACTTAAGCAGCAGCAAAGGTATATATGAATATTCTTACATATTTTTCAGTTGACTTATAAATGGATTTTTTTTGGATAATGTCAATTTCCAAATAATAGTTGTGCAAAAGGAATATATATATATATATATATATATAATGGTGCTCTTTGGACATGCGAAATTAAAACTTGGAGGCCTGATGTTTTAGCTTTCATCTCATTGTAAATATATTACAAAGAAAAGTTTCTGCAATTCCTGTCACCCTTTGTCTTCATATACTCGGCTAGGAATGGAGCGTTTTTTAGTTTTTCTTTACTTTTTTACTCGTGGATTTTGTTACTAATGTTCATTGCAGGGTTTATGTTTTCCAGTGTTGGGCAAAACTTTTGAAGCTGTGGGCACAGTGTGCACTATGCTTGGACTTAATAATGAGGGTTTGGCTGATAAGAATTTAAAATGCATGGCTTAAAGAAATGTCCTGTTTTGTCGTAGACCTGATACCGCAGCTTTAAGCCAGCTCTGTAAATAATTAGAGATTTAAACATCCATTGCACTGGAATCTGTGTTATTTGGACGGTTGAACCTCAATGCTATAAATCCTATTCAGATTATTTGTATCTGCCAGGTTCAAAATTGTGTTGGATGTGTATGCATGACATTCAAACCTGTATTCTTTGATTCTGTCATTTGATGAATTTTACTTTGTAGCCCTCATTACAAGGTAGCTTGAAAATTCTGATGCAATGGTTTGTGTTCAGTTTAAATACTTATTTTGTGAATGTGCTAAAACCTGTGCTGCCTGAACACATCAAGGAGGAGATTCACCTATTTCTGAGCACTCTTTTTGATACAAACCATACCAGTGTCGTACCCTTGCTATGTTGTCATACCCTGACAACATAGCTAGAATTAATTTCAACCATAAATGAGATGATGCTGCCTGATACACCACTTCTTCCATTACTTTGATGTTGTAAAATTGATTGTTACAGAGTCACAGTGATGTGCAATTTGCAAATTTATGTATTTTTATTCTATTTTCAGCAGAGACTGTTCGCATGATGGTGATGATCACTACCTGTACAATAGACCAGAAAGATCACTCGACTGCAAACAGCAAATAGACAGGGAGCACGATGGGAACTTCTCTGTGGATAATTTAACTCGAAGATCGAAACAGAAACGACCTGGTGATAAATGTCCAGAAGAAGTCGTCCATGCACTTGTTCGGAGAGATGATTTGGTTCACCGTTCTTCTGGAAGAGACCACAAGCCACACTACTCAGATAGATCAAGTTCGGAAATACAGGATAGCTCTGATAGCTCCAACTGGCATAGAAAAAGGAGACACAAACACCATAAAAGAAGTTCGAAGCAGCATACTGAAAGAAGGGGAGAATGTGAGACCAATCCCAGTCACAGGAATCACCATGGAAGCCAAAAAGAAATAGACAGACAGAGGAATGTGACTGATGCCAAAAGATACAAGCATAAAAATCATAGCCGCTCAGAGTCGGGTTTGGAACCAAGTTCATCTGGGGACTGGAAAAGACACCGAAGTGAGAAAGAATGCAGTCACAGTTCCAGGCATTCCAGTCGCAAGTTGAAGCCAGCGGAAGATCAATTGAGTCATGACAGATGGGAAATGGTCGAAGGGTTGGATGAGGGCTATAGGGAAGACAGTCATCATCACCATAAACGCAAGAGAATCCATTGAAGCATAGAAAACTGGTGTTCTACCATGTGGATATACTTGGAATTATAGCAGCAGGGTGTACCAAACTGCTGAAGTTGCAGAGACAGCTACAGCAAACATGGCTTATGAGGTAAACATGTACATAAGACCATAAGAGTGCTCCACTTGGGCAATCCTTGTGGTAACATTATCATTTCCCATTATTTTTTTCTTGATGTCAAGAAATTGTATCGAGTTGATTTTGATTAGTTCTGATTCATCTTGTTTACATAGAATACATGGTTTTGTTAAGATGTCTTGACTATTTTAAATGCTCCTAAAGGTTATTTTCATCTAATGCAACTGTCTGTTGGTTTTGTTGATACAGATCTTGTACAGTGGTCGGCATTTGGACAGTGATATTTTGTTGATTTCTGCCATTCTAACCTTTTTTCTGTTAAGGATAGGAAGACTGTTTTACCTGGGAGCATGGCACAGGAATGGGATGGATTTTAGCTTTGGATCAGTTTGTGAGATTTCTGTAGCCAGTGAGGTATGTTTTCCGCTACCATACTCAACCAAATGCTTTATAGTTATGATCACGACTCCCCTCAAGTAAATGAGCCCAACCATATACTCTCTGCTTGGACTGGTAAGAAAATGGTTCGAAGTGATGGAAAATAATGTGAAAAAGGAGATTCTCCTTGAGAGAGATGCGTTTTACAGAAATAGGTGGAAAACCATTTTGAGAAATCAAAACTGTCCCCTAATATTTTGTACAACTCTACACTCATCTGTCCAGAGAAAACCTTTGTCACATTTTACTGCAGGGCCCGCACTTTATTCTGCTTTTTTAAATCACCAACAAACAGAGAAAAAGCTTAGGCTAGATTGCAAGGGAATTGTGGAAAATGAAGGAAAATGAAATTCATTTCTCCATTTCTTCTAGGTTACATGTTTGGTTTGCTTGAAAGTTTTCCTCTAATTTTTTGCGGGTGGCGGTTGGGTGGGGTTGGAGGAAAGCTAGTATGGAACATTTTATTTCAGTCCAAAATTGTTTTCTGACTTCATCATCCCAAGTATTTGTCAATGCTGATCCGATCCTGGAAATGCGGATGTGTTTTGAGGTGACTCGGAACTGGGCTCATTGCATAGAATTTGGTTTATTTGGGGGAAGTTAAATGAACAATTTTGTCTCCGTCTGGTTGCAGGGAAAGGGGAGGAAAGTTGAAAAATGAAATAAATAAAGTTTCTTAATCTTTGATTGTGTAATCTACCTAAAATTCACATCATATTTGGGAACTATATATTTTCTGATGTAATATTTAATCTACTGCCCAAAATTAAAAGGGATTTGATTGCAAAGTAAAGTAAAATTTAATAACTATTTGAAAAGTTTTGGAATTAGATAAACAATCATGCAAGGTTAGTTTTACAAGTTTTCATTTTATTATCACTTCTCTCCCCTAAACCCTTGCAACCAGACAGAGCCTATTGTAGGGTCTACTAAGGGTGGAAGTGGAACTTCACCCTAGAAAGTTTCCAACTTTAAATTGAAATAGTCGGAAAACATCCCAAACCAGGACACATCTAGGTTACTTCACATTTCCATTTGAAATTAGTCCTCTTGAATTTTTTTATTCAATCAATTTGTTGGATCCCATTCTTTATTATGATCAATCCTTTGAAACATTTTAAACTTTTCACTTTTTTTTGGGGGGGCGGGTGGGGCGGGTTGGTTGGGGTTGGGTGTGTGGGGGGGGGGGGGGTGTTGTTTCGGGGGTGGATCTTGGATGGGGGATAGGTATGAATGTTTAAGTTGAATGGAGAGCAAAATGAAAATGGAAGACTTTTATTTTTTCAATCATTAAACCGGACACTTCTTACTCTTGGTTTCAAGTACCATTGGTGTACCCAAAGAAAATCTGAAAGTATATCATTTCCCAAACATAAATAACCATTGGTTGCTCCGATTTGCCCAAAATCATTGTTAGTATTGATTGCTTTCGTTTTGTTTTTATTTGAGTACCTTCTAAGAAGTTAATGACAGTATCCTTAAAAGTAGTAAATACTATTTTAGCGACTATTTTAAGCTTATTAATGTAGTAATAAAATTCTAGTTTAATTTTTACCTATTTAAATAGGAAATATGATAGAACCTAGGATTCTATAGTTTTTTTTTTTTTTGGGGGTACACTGTTTAAAAGTTTAGTTACAATATTCGGTAAGATTTTGAATTAGGTACTCGACCATGATTAAAAAAAATGTTTTAAAATTAGTTTTTCTTTCCTTCATTTTCCTAGTGT
>NC_056560.1:17153156-17184237 GCF_013358625.1 Macadamia integrifolia
AACAGGTTGTAAGTGTGTATTTTTGGTGTGGTGTATTTAGTCCTAATTCAATATAGTAATGACATTTTTGGGATTTTTTATTTTTTTTTTTTTTTGGTCTCTTCACATGTACTACTTTATTATATAATTTTTAACATTTTGAAAATCCTTTTTTACTGCTACATTGAATCACTTTTGGAAATAAATTCGTTTCAGACGGGGATATTGAAAAAATAATTCAGCTTAAGGTTAAGTAATGTTTATAATGATAACAAACAAATGCTTCCAGCAGTTTAAGTCATTAAACAAAGATTTCTCATCGATTAAGAGCAATGGATAATGCGTAGGATAATACCAACGAGCCCAAGATGAAGTAACCCACCACTCTAGTGGGACCCACATCTTCTGGTTCCTGTAACGCATAGAAAATCAAGTTTTAATCATCAATCAGAAGGTCTAAAACCTAAATAGAAAATTCTGGAGTTTTTTCTTAAAAGAAAACACAAATTCTAGAGTCGCTAGGCCGCGAACTCTTGCATTAAAATTCTTAAATTAACTCTGGTCCCTTCTCGCAGTCCGCAAGCTCCTGCATTGCCCCTGCATCTCTCCCCTCTTCCCCACCCTTTGCATCTCACTGTCCTCAATGTTCCATGGCTCTATTGGCACCCAAACCCAAGTTTAGGGAGAGAACTTTTAAGATAAGTACAGTGAACAAGAGTATCACAATAAAACCTTGAATCATCCGTTGAAATTACTCTTGAAAACCAGGTTCTTCACTTCTTCTTCCTTTCTTTTGTGCAACAGAGAATTTCCAAATGAGAGATGCAGGGAGAGGGGTGAAAGCAATATGCCGGGTTGATACAAGAGAGGGCTGAGGTCGATCATAGCAGATGGGCAGAGGGGTGGGCAGTTTAGGAATTGTAATGCATCAAAATAGGTATTCTGGGGGAATTTAAAAAAAGGTTTTGGATAGGGGAATTTGAATAACTAGAGGGCAAGTATAAAGGAAAGATTAATTTTCGCATGAAAAGAGCTTGAACTGGATTACGGCATATTTTTGGACTTTGGTAAGGTCCCAAAGCCAATTAACGGGACAAACTAGTCAAGATCAGCCAAAGCTAATGCCAGAAACGCGGCCAAATTTGAGAAAACTAGTTCTTACAATAACTGATCAAAAATTAGGCTGATTGACATTTTGAAGTTGTTTGACCATGTTTGTTTCGAACAAGTGAACCAACCTCCCTCCTATCAACTATCAAATGACAAATCTTCGCCCCCTGCTGTGGGAGGGAGAGATAGACAAAGAAGGCGATATCGTACAATGTGTAATGGACAGGGAACTCAACCACCACACCCCTCACCAAAAAAAAAAAAAAAAACTCTGAAGCTCTTGTGATTATACTTAACGTACGATACAAATTCCGAAGGATAAGAATTCAATCCTTCCTTTTTCTTTTAGGCTCCGTTTGGTTGCAATGAAAATTTAAAGGGAAGGAAAGTGAAATTTTCATACTTTAAATAAAAATGTTTATAGTCATTACCCATATGATTGTATAAACTACTTCATTTTTTAACCATATTTAGTAATAATGTATTTTTCATGTAATTTTTATTTTACATATTATAGCAAAGGGTTTTGGTTGCAAAGTAAAGTGAAATTTTATAACCAAATATAGAAAGATTTGAAGTTACTGTTAAAATCACATGGGTAATGAATTAATGATTACATATATTTCTTTTTTAAGTATGAAAATTTCACTTCCTTTTTCTTTTATTCCCCTCACAACCAAACATAGCCTTATACTATCTATTTCAAATACACTCAATGGGACATGAATATAAAAGCCACAGGTTGGCGCATAGGAGTTCTGGTGGAAACCGGCAAACAACAACAAAGCAGCTGGACAGAAGTGAACATATAGGTTGCATGTAAAACTGGGGTTGTAGACTTAAAGCAGATGGAGATCTTCAACATCTGGCCATGGAATTTTCTTCCACTAGTGCAACATTTAAAAGAGCTTTTGAACTCTTTTCCTGTCAATACTGCTCCTCCATAAAGGAGCTTTAAACAAGAAATAAGATGTCCAAGACTACGATGGATTTTTTCAATATTACCCTCTTCCACACCATCCGTTCTCTACTTCTCTTGCCTACCCAAGCAATAGAGATTTTTTCAATAAGCCTTTTTTGGCGGGAAATGTCTGGTTTGGTTTTCCCTTTCCACCTTTTCAATTCAGGGCTGCAACCTATCAATCCATTCAGAAACGTAAATGCAGAGAAGGATTATAGTAGGGTGCACACCTGCGGCGGTGGAGTCTCGGGTGATGTTGATTTTGTTATGTCAACCTCGAAAGGCCAGAGATATTTGTCTGGTTTCTCAGCCCTTGCCAAGCTCCAGTCATATAATCTCCTTTCCTGTTCCGAGGACAGAATTGAATACGATTCCTAAGAACAAAAAAAAGAATACCAGATTCAGATTTCAGGAGAAGGATAAACAAAAATATAAATAAGAAGAAAGAAATCAACTATATGGAAAGATGGTCAAGATCTGAATTCGGAAGGGAATGGATAAATCCAACCTTTAAGAGATCCAGTTTCTTGGTGAAATCCTCTTCATCCGGTCCTTGATTCATGAGTTCCTCATATTTGTTCTTATATGCAACTGTTACCTAAAGGAGGAGAGAATCACATTGTTTGCGGCTTAGCGATTCAAAATGCTGGAAATCCAACCCAATGAGATCAACGGAAGACTAAACTGGCTTCAATAATGAACTTTTAACGGAAATTATAAAATTTAAATCGTTTAAACAAAGGAATTGAATTGAAGCAAATCTACGATTATTCTAAAAATCAATAATAAGGTCAATCACAAAGTTAGAACAGAAGTATAGTTAATTATTCAAGTTAAGAATATCAGGTGAAGAAATTTGATTGATCGAAGCAGTAAACAAATATCGTTGTGAAAATCAATTGCGAAGCTAATTGGAGTGCCAATAGAAACGGAAATCAATCAAACGAAAGAAGTCTAAGAGAAGAAATTCGATTGAAGCAGTAAACCTCTCAAATCTCAATCGTCGTGAAAGAGTAAAATCAGAGAGTTCCGACCTCCTTATAGGGACATCCTCTTTGAAGTCCAAGTCTACCGTAGTGATCTACCTCAGTAATTGCTGCACTCTAAACCACGAATTGATCAATGAAATCGCAATCCGAGAAGAATAACATGTGAAACCGTAAGATTAACCAAAATATGTAGTGATTTTTCATTACCGATGCCGCGAAGAGCCTTTTCGACATTCAAAGCGGAGATGATAGAAGGAGGAGATTTAGTCGCTTCAACAGAACTCTGCGATTCCGATTCCAATTCCGTTTCTGTTTTCGTTTCCGTTTCCGTTTCCGTTTCCGTCGCAGTCTCTTGTGAACCATCACCTGAACTCTTCATCGTCATATAGTTTCGTTGTTGCTGTTTCACGGGAAACCTAACGGAATGTGGAAGGAGAAAGCCAAGTTTCGGTGTCGAATACTGAAATCCATTAGGATCTCTCCAGGTAATGTAAGGAGTTGCAGTGGTTGAATACACCGCCATGGACACCTTCTGTGAATCACTTTCAGTCAGTTCCCCAACTCCAGCTTTACCAATCGTTGATCGAGAGAGAGAGAGAGAGAGAGAGAAAGAGCAGTGGAAGATGATGTGTCGAAGAAGGGCCGTGGGGATAAGGAAATAATTTTCAACCTGTCCAGTGCTATCCAAGTTACTCGGCCAGGAATTCGATTGAGGTTGCCTTTTGCCACATATGAGCGTGCCTGAATATTCCATCCCAAGCTGCCACGTGGCAATTTATTTTTAAATGATCTGGCATTATTCAGTATGGAGTTGAACAGAAATTTTATTGCAAGGTGGTGCATGACGAGCGCAAGGCCTCAGGATTCCATGCATCAAGGGGCCAAGGAAAGGAAAACGGTCATATAGTCTTACATGCTAGACTAATAGTCTTCCGGGCAAGGAAGTTTGTGATATGATTTCCATCCATTAGAATGCGAAGAAAAATATACCTAGAAATCATAGAAGCAATAGTTAGAATATCGGTTAGAATAAGAACAATTGTTGTAGGGGGGTTATTCTTCTTGGAAGTTAGAAGGCTGATGACAGAGACACAATTCGATTCGATCAAGAGGAGCTAGATGTTGTTTTCAACTGTCTAGAGCAAACCTTTTCGTACCGTTAAAGCTTCACCGCATTGCACATCAACAAAAGGGAGTGACTAAGGCCCAAATAGGATTCACAAGGTTGTTTCTATTGATGCACCCAGTACCACCTGTTGAATAACCCAATGGTAAAGCTGCATCGCAATTAAGTTTAACCCATTCCTCAAGTCGGTGATTCCAATGTTGGGGAGATGTGCTAGGGTGTTGGCTTTTGGAAGATATGGAGTTAGATTATATCACTAACTCCAAATCACTCCATTATTTATCATAAAAAAATCACTTTATATCTGATTATTAAATTATATTTTACTTGCATTCAAAATCTTTTACTATTAAAATATAAAATAAAATTATATATAAAATGTGTTATTACTAAATACGGTAAAAAATTAAGTAGTTTATAATGTGGTTGGTAAAGTTATTTTTTAAGTTTGAAAATTTTACTTTTCTCACTTTAAAATTCCCTAAAAAAAAAACATAGCCGAAGTGAGAGATTGAATCCAATGGTATAATTTTCCATTTGAAAAAAAAAAAAAAAAATACAATTCCCTCTCATGTGATTCCTTTTTTTCTTCTTGTGTTTTGAGTACGTGGATCCCATGTGAATGATACATAATTCTTATGATAACCATAGGTGTGGCTAGCAAATTCCTCTGCACGTTTTGACTCTTTGGAGTTGGATGTGAAAATGACTTCAATTTCAGTCCAAGAGAGAACTCCTTATGAGAGGTTAATTAGTTGAATGAATTAGCACCACCAAAGTAATTTTCCATTAATATATATATATATATATATATTTACACAAACATGTTACAAAGTTGGCATAAAATACATAGAACAGATAGGCTGTAAATGTTCAATTTCAGTCCAAGAGAGAACTCCTCATGAGATGTGAACTTGAGAATTGCAAGAATTGATAACCGAAGCCACTTCACTATGAGAAGCATTAATTAATCACTAGAGGTTGGGAGAGTTAATCATCCATCCATGCAAGCAGTTCAGTACCATCATAAATTAACAATAAAGAAATAGATAGAACCAAGAAGAATAGAAGAAACTATGAAAACCCAATCATAACTGATATTGTAATTTAGATCTCAGCAGCAATTTAGCACCAACACAAGTAAAGTAAATCGATTCAGCAATTAGAGTAGAAGGAAATCAGCGCTTTATGATCCTCCAACTGAATGAATAGACTAACAAATTAGCTAGGGAAAATTGACGAGACCATACAGCCATTGAAAAATGAATCAATTACAGCATTTAAATCACATAAAATAGATAAAGATCGAACATATATCAAACCACTATTAAGAGATTTTGGTGGAGTGAATTGAAAACATGTATCTGATTCTCAGGTGAAGAAGCTGACGAATTGGGTAGTAGGAGTGTCTCTGCTCTGCGTGCCAACAAAAAAAAAATAAAAATCAATGAACCATGCTCTGTAAGCCAAAAAGTCTCCCTCTCCACCCTCTCTAAGGTCTCTCTCTCTCTCTCTCTCTCTCTCTCTCTCATTCATTAGCTGCTATATATTTTGAAAATCTAATGGTTTATATACGAATAAACCATACTTATTAATATCTACTGCTTCAATCCTTAGACGTAGGACTAACACTCTTATATAAAGTTGAGACAACTATTGAATGATATATATTATTGTCCTACGTCAACTAATTCCCTCAAAATTATTATCATAATAAGTAAATAATAATAAAATATTCTAATTAAAATAAATAATAAAATATATTAAGTAATTAATTTCAATTAATTCTTCAATCCGTCACGAAGACCTAAGAAATCTTTCAACAGTATAACTTGTGGATTCATTTTTTTCAATTACTTATTTAAGTATTTTTAATTTGCTAAAATATTTTCTATTATAATTAAGTTTAACATTGTTATATGTTTTATAATATAGAGAGATCTTAACTAGTCAAAGCACCAGGATGAAAAAGGAACTAAAGATTATTTATATTATCAGAAATATTGTTGTCACTCAGGGTAGAAACTGTAAATTTGTTTGGCTTGTGGGAACTTATCATGGTAGGTATATCACATAAAACATGTAGAAAATTAAGTTTTATTAAATATTTTTATGTTCCTTAATTAATTTTTCATTATTTTTTTAAATGACACATCAAGCCAAGGATTTCGTAAGCACCAACTGGATTAAAATCTCAAATGTTTACATGATTTTATGAACGTATATATTCCACAAGTTATACTGTTGAAAGATTTCTTACAACTTCACGATGGATTGAAGAATTAATTGAAATTAATTACTTAATCTATTTGTAATATTTATTTTAATTAAACTATTTTATTATTGTTTACTTATTATGATAATAATTTTTAAGGAATTAGTTGACGTAGTCTTACACCATCCATTATTTTGGTCTAGCGCGGATAAATACTCTTACCTACTAACATTAATAAAATAGAAGACAATAACATATATCATTCAGAAGTTGTCACAACTTTATATAAGAGTATTAATCCTACGTATAAGAATTGAAGCAGTAGATATTAATAAGTATGACTTATTCGTATATAAATCATTAGGTTTTCAAAATCTACAGCAGCTAATGAGAGACTGGTACTGATATGTGACACATGCACCCACCATCAAATACTGGACAATATGTAGGATATTCCATAGCATTCAACTTGGCCTCTGTATTAGGATGCTTCATCTATGAAAAAAAATAAACCAATTAAAAGCTACTGAAACAAGTAAAAGGAACATAGGAAAAAACTAAAGGATTAAAAGCCCTAAATATGTCGATCAATAAATAAAAAGAGTTATAAGAAAATTCACAAACCTGATTTTCTTGCAAGATTGGATTTATTTTTCTGAATTTTGTTTCTAAGCTTAGAATCTGAGACGTTGAAATCAAAATTGTTGGGAAGCGAAAATTATTTCTCCTCACTGGTTTCTCAAACTGTACAAGCCAAATCCATCTCTCCATTGGTTTCTCTGTGCAGTCCCTCATCTATCCTTTAATCTCATTTTTCTTTTGCTCTCACTTTTCATAGCTTTGTAATTAAATATTGTAGAAGGAAAAAAAGATATAGCAAAAATTATTTTCAAAATTTATAAATACTATCCAAAAACAACACATTATGATATTTCGGGCCCTTTAGGTATACCCTATTGGTAGTGATATTTATTTATAGTAACAATAAGATATTTTAAAATCATGAAAAAAACTAATAAACGATAAAAATCTCTAAAAAATAATAATCATTGTCAGTTTAATATTTAAGAAAAATAATCACACATTTTAAAATGAAAAATAACTTATCAAAAACTTTCATTAATATAAATATTATTTAAAAAATGTCATACATTCACTCCATTCTTTTTTTCTTGATACAATGGTGTTGCATCATCCTTTGTTTTGGGATTGGACAGAGAGAGCTTGATTTTTATAGAAAGTTGATGATTTTATAAATTGACGATGCCGTGCATTACCAATGGTTTTACTTTTCTAAAAACAGTTTAACATTGATATGTTGGTTTTTTACAATGATTTTTTTTTTTATAAGTTTCCTCCACACCTATTGCTGTCACCTCCTATTCATGACGGATAATGGCGCTCCACACCTGCGGGAGGTGTCGGAGATGCTACATCGTCAGCATAGTTGAAAACAAGTTTCCACAATGTGGTGGATTAATTGAATATCGTAGCCCAACAGTTGGATGTGTTACCTCTGGATGTTCCACTGGCGATTCAACCTCTTCGGTTGACCATTGGAAATCGAAACAACTTGCAGCTTCAAGCGGCCATTGAGCATAATAATATAATGAATATGCTAGATATCTTCAATGAAGGAATGGATAACTTGGATTTCAATACAAGAAAGAGGATCAGAAACTCCACTACGCACGGGTTTACAGTTATTGGTTGGCTGCGCAACTCTCAAGGTGAGATTCCACATCACCCTCATCGCACCAGAAACAATTTCAATTAGCTCGGATGCCGGAGCTGAACGCCTTGCTTCAATTTTATAGTCTCTTGACGATGGGTAATTATGAACAATGAATGAAGGTCAGGCTTTGAAGGTTTATAGGTTTTGTCTGATGGTTTTTAGGATGATTCGTCTGGTCAAACATTGTTTTCTTCATCAAGGTTACAAAAATTTTGTAGATTCATTTTTTTTAGTTACTTATTTAAGCATTTTTAATTTACTAAAATGTTTTCTGTTATAATTAAGTTTAACATTGTTATGTGTTTTATAATATAAAGAGATCTTAACTGGGTCAAAGCACAAGGATGAAAAAGAAGCTAAAGATTATTTCTAATATTTTTAATATATTTGTCACTCAGGGTAGAAACTGTAAATTTGTTTGGCTTGTGGGAACTTATCATGGTAGGTATATCATATATGACTTGTAGAGAATTAAGTTTTATTAAATATTTTTATGTTCCTTCGTTAATTTTTCATTATTTTTGTAAATGACACATCAAGCCAAGGATTTCATAAGCACCAACTGAATCAAAATCTCGAATGTTTACATGATTTTATGAACGTGTATATTTCGTAAGTTATACTGTTGAAAGATTTCTTACGTCTTCATGACGGATTGAAGAATTAATTGAAATTGATTACTTAATCTATTTGTAATATTTATTTTAATTAAACTATTTTATTATTGTTTACTTATTATGATAATAATTTTTAAGGAATTAGTTGATGTAGTCTTACACCATCAATTATTTTGGTCTGGCGCGGATAAATACTCTTACCTACTAAAATATGAACAATACATTTGGTAAACCCTATTGGTGATGATATGTATTTATAGTAACAATGAGATATTTTAAAATCATGAAAAACCTTATTAATGATTAAAATCTATAAAAAATAATAATCATTGTCAATCTAATATTTGAGAATAATAATCACATTTTAAAATGAAAAATAACTTATCGAAGAACTTTCATTAATATAAATATTCATTAAAAATTTTCATACATTCACCCCATGTTTTTTCTTTATACAGTGGTGTTGCGCCACCCTTTGTTTTGGGGCCGGTTAGAGAGTTGAATTTTTATGGAAAGTTTATGATTTTATAAATCGATAACATAATGTATTACCAATGACTTTACCTTCAGGTTTGAGAATGGTTGTGAGTGATTTGATTGTGTTGGGACAATACCCAAACTCAACTTGGTTTGGTATTATTTCAAGTGTTCCACAGTACAAACGTATTTTGTGTAAGTTATCTTTCTTTCTCTTTCAACTCCACCAAGGTAACATTTATCAAATTTATTCACCAAAATAAATAATCTTTATTCTGTACTATTTTGAACCCATTATTTGCTTGTGATAATATAAAGATTCAGAATGTTGTTATTGGATTGGACCATTAGGTTGCAATTCCAAGACACATATTAAGTTACTTTAGTTTCTCTCTATCTTCTTGTTTGATCTGTTGAATATACTAGAAAAAATAGTTAGAGTAGAAAAAAATCTTTGAGCCATTTTTTTTATAGGACAACAACAACCAACAACACAACTCCTCTAATGAGGTTTTCTAATTAAATATTATAGAAAAAAAAGAAGAATATAACTAATTTTACTTTTAAAATATACAAATACTGCCCAGGGAACAACACATTATGATACTGCGAAACCTGTAGGTAAACCCTATTATTCTTGATATGTATTTATAATAATAATGAGATATTTTAAAATTATGAAAAAACTTCATTAATGATAACAATGTATAAAAAGTAATAATCACTGTGAGTCTAATGTTTGAAATAACAGTCACACATTTTAAAATAAAAAAATAGCTTATCAAATAACTTTCATTAATATAAATATTTCTTAAAAAATGCAGTAGATAAATTTCACCACTTCGGTATAGCTTATTCGGATTATAATCTGTAAAAAAAAAATGACAATAGATATATTAAAGATATATAATTATTAAATTAATAATTAAATATAAAAGAGAGAATTGATGATAGTTACACTTGATACGATTGTGCAGTAATGCCTTTAGAATAATATCAATCCTCTTATCATTTGAAAACAATACTAAACCAATCAATTCTCTAACAGTCACTTGAAGAAGTGCAGTTGGGACTTCTTATTTTCTTTAACCTCTTTCTTACTCTCTCTCTCATCATCTTGCCTCTCTCTCCCCCAAACCCTAGAAATCCTATGAATCGACCAATTGGATTCACTGAATTCGGATTGGCCCTTCTCCCTATTCCTAGAAAATCTTATGGATTGACAAACATAGATTGGCTAGAATTGGGTTGGCTTCAATCAATTCTAAGTTTTAACTGAATATCCCTAGCCTGCAATTGAAAATGAACAATGGCACATAATATATTCCACATTAGCATACCAAACCTATTTTTATTATATAATCTATTACTACTAGTAATAACCAAATGATTAGTATTTATAGGCCATAATCTGTTATTATAATTCATTATTAATAAATAGCTAATAAACATAAATATAAATTATGCGAAAGAGAACATAACTGTTTAAGAATTATTGGTATATTGATTTATTTTAATGATAAATAGGAGTCATAAATTATACCAAACAACTCTATTTTATATTAATTTTCCCTAATTTAAATTATACTTAAGAGAGCTATAAACAAATCTTTTCAAAGTCAAAACTAATGGATGTAAAACCAATTTTAAACTTATTCATTTTGTACTAATTTTTGGGAGGAGAAACTCCGCTAGTTAGAAAGTTTTTTCTCCCCTAATTTTATTATCCATTGAATCTCGGTAATTTTCCCCCCTTTATTTAATTTATTGGTTTTTGAATAAAAACCCGACCTGTTTTAATAGCAGCGAATCAATGATTCAAAATTTTAAATAAAAATGAGAGAGGGAATAATACGTTGTCCAAGGTCTTTGTTACATGGAAAAATATTATTAAAAAAAAAAAAAATGTGTTTGCATGGACAAGGACCCAAGAGTAGTTGATTAAAAATAGGTTGTACAAATCGATGTTTATTGAAATTATGCACAATCAGCCTACTCCATCAATTTGAATATAATTTCTAAAACCATGGGAAATGGAGGCGCCAAATGGCTATATCATTGGCTAAACCACCCCCTTGGAGTAATAAGAAACACATACATGAACGTTTCTTATATGATATTTTGGAGAGAATGGTCTATGATTAGCTAGCTCAGCCGTTGCTTCTTTGGTCATAGATCAGCTAGCGCACTCTAGATTTACTTGCTTCTTCATTTTCTCTACCGTACAAGCCTCAATCAGAGTTGTGCCCCTTTAATATGATGAAAAGAAGAGGGACCGTCCTCTTTTCTTTTCTGCACCAATTCTTAAAAATTACATCTATTTTTGGGTGTATAAATCAGTTGGTCTTGCATTAAGCTTTTAACCTGATGGTCGCATGTTTAAGTCCTGCTATACCCTAACCTACCTTACTCTCTACTATGAGTAATGCTAGCTTGAATGCCTCGTTCAAAGATTATTCTTTGGCCTTTAGACTTACTTCGGTGATTTCACTCTTTGGTCACCTGTAGGCCTCTCCTTGTTCAATCTATAGGATGGAGTTGCGGATCAACAATTTAGCAAATAACAACCCTACTACTAACACATCAATGAAGATCACACGAAGAAGCTCAATATAGCCAATGTGACCAATAAGAAATGGCAAGATAAAAGAAAACCAGGTTTTAAATACTAGACTAAAGACTCTTGTTTGAGACTTGAACCTAGCAAAGATGGAGATCTTTACTTAAAGTTCCCGATGTAACACATCACCCATACTTGAACGCTTCATATATGATTTTGTGATGATATAAGTTCTTTTGTTTTCATAAATATCTCTCCATATTCCCATTCAAAGGAACATTTATAAACATAAAAGGGGCACGTGTCATGACAAAACTGCACATGAAAATTCTTTTGATGAAATGATCCTCTCCATTAAGCCCAAGGATGGTGATCCCTTTTTTCAAGTCGAAGTATCTTATACCATTCTAGGTTTATGATTTTAGGTATCAATATCAGATCAACTGTATCAAATTGGTATCATCTGAAACTGATTCTAATACCTGGCCGATCTGGAATCAGGTATCGAAATAGTGGTAAAATTGATAGCTACAGGCGTGTCAGGGATCGGTATTATGTTACTGCATAAATACCCTTTTATGAAAGAAGTCTAGGATCGACCGGTTTATGGTTCACCTTTACAGATTCTTTTTCTCCAGCTTAAGGACCTTCGGGGATGCCTTAAAACTTGTAATAAAGAATCGTCTGGTAATATTCACCAAAATATTCGCAATGCAGAGGATGAGGTTCGTCAAGCCGAAGCAGATTATGAATTGAATCCGAGTGAAGCATTAAAATGTGCTCTCCAAAATTCTCGCACTATCCTTCAGTGAACTCTTCTTCAGGAGGAAATATTTTGGAGACAAAAATCCAGAGTCAAACGGCTTCAAGTTGGAGATAGGAACACCAGCTTCTTCCATGCTATGGTGAATGTTAGGCAGAAAAAAGCTAGTGTGAAGAAAATTAAATCGAGTGAAGGGGTTTGGATCACTGGAGCGGAGGAGGTGAAAGCTGAGGCAGTGCAACATTTCTCGAGCATTTTTTTATCTCAGCCTAGTCTTAAGGATGAAGGTTTATTGGGCTTTATTCCCACGCTAATATCTGATGATATTAATGCAAGTCTCCTCCTTGTGCCATCTATGGAAGAGGTGAAAGCGGCGGTTTTTCCCCTTTTTAAAGAGAGTGCTCCTGGACCTGATGGTTTTTCTGGCATTTTTTTCACTTCCTATTGGGATGTAGTGTGTCAGGACATTCTGGCAACCGTCAAGGATTTCTTCACTGGGAGTTTTTTGCCTAGGAATTATATGTCTTCTCATCTCATCCTCATCTCGAAGAAGGATTGTCCTGAGTTTATGTTGGACTTCAGGCCGATAATCTCTGCAACTTTTCTTATAAAATCCTTGCTAAAATTATTTCTACTAGATTGTCTACTATTCTTCCTATATTAATTTCAGAAGAATAAGGTCCTTTTATTCATGGCAGATGCATTCATGATAACATTGCACTTGTGTAGGAAGTAGCGCAGGATATCAATAAAAAAACAAAGGGTGACAATTTGATTTTGAAGCTTAATATGGCTAAGGCCTATGATTGGCTAGAGTAGAGTTTCCTCTATCAAGTGCTCAGTAAGTTTGGTTTCTCTTCTCTTTGGATTGATTTAATCAAGAAGTCATTGGAGAATTGTTGGTTTTCGATCGTCATGGATGGGGACTCGTATGGCTATTTTAAATCTTCTAGGGGGCTTAGGCAGGGGGATCCTTTATTGCCTAGCCTATTCATTTTGACAAAAGAAGTTCTTAGAAAGAGTTTGACGGTGCTTTTTAAAGAAGGTCGTGCAACTTATTTTAATCTCCCAAGAGGGTGCCCGGGGATGTCTCACAGTTTATTGGCAGATGATACAATCATTTTTACTCGGGGATTAAAGACTTCTCTGAAGCAAATCATGGGTTTTATTAGTAGATATGAAAGCTTCTCGGGGCAATTAGTGAATCATCAAAAAAGCTGTTTTATTATTGGTTCAAAAGCTATGAAGATTCATGTGAAAATGGTGGGCGATGTCACTGGCTTCGTGCAAAAATCCTTGCCTATTACTTACTTGGGTGCTCCTCTCTACTCTGGCAGGTTGAAAGTGAGTTTTTTTGATGAATTGCTTACTAAGGCTAGTAATAAAGTGGCCGGTTGGAAAGGAAAGCTTCTCTCGTATGGAGGAAGATTGGTTCTCCTTAAGCATGTTCTTGCTTCTATGTCAATCCATATTTTTTCATGTTTGGATGTTCTTAAATCGTTTATGATAAAATTCCAGAGAATCTGCTTAGATTTTCTATGGGGTTCAATGGATCATGGTAAGCGTCACCATTGGGTGAATTAGCAAAAGATTTGTAGGCCTATCAATGATGGTGGCCTTGGCATCCGTCTCCTGGAGGATATCAATTTATCCATGCTGCTTAAGGGACTGTGGCATATCATGTCAGAGAATTTTCAGTGGAGCTCTTTATTTAGGGCCAAGTTCTTAAAAGGTGAGCATATTGAGTTAGCTAACCCCAAAGTAGTGGGATCGAGATCATAGAGAAAAGCATTGGCCTTAAAATATCTTGTTTTATCAAAATCTAAATGGTTAGTTGGTCGGGGGCAAGGTGAATTTTTGGCTGGATAATTGGTTGGGTGTGGGCCCAATTATTGATTTTGTAGACGGTGCCTTGCATGTAAACCTGAACACCCGAGTAAATGAGGTAATTAATGCTGAAGGTGTTTGGAATCAGCATGTGCTGGATATAATTGATTCTCAACATATTAGAGATAATATTCTAGTTTGCAATGTCAAATTATCGACCAGAGATGACCGATTGGTGTGGATGCCATCTCCAGATGGAAGGTTCTCTACTTAGTCTGCTTAGAGTGTGGTTCACACTCATTTTAATACGGTATTGTATTCTAAATGATTGTGGAATCACTTTCTTCTATCTAAGATTTGTTTTTTCTCTTGACAAATTCTCAATGGTAACATCCCAACAGATGACTCGCTAATTAATATTGGTATCCCTTTAGTTTCCAAATGTCTTTGTTGCAGGAGCCCTTGGAGAGAAACGTCCACTCATGGCTTGATGTTGGGTGGGATGGCAACAAATGTTTGAGATTATTTTGGAAGATTATTCGATGTGGATTTAATTTCAACCCATGACATTAGGAGTAGAATTTTATTTTGGCAATCCAAGGCTGGACTTCAAGGTGCTTGTGACTTCATAAAAGGTTTATTACAATCACTAATAGTATGGGAGTTGTGGCGAGAAAGGAACAACCGAAGACATGGGGAGGTTGCTCGCACGTCTGGATTGATCATTGAAAGGCTGAAAAGATGGGTGCATGAGATGCCTCTTCCATCTAAGTTTTGTAAGTTTCCATCTATGAGAGAGAATATTATTTGTAGATCTTTAATATTAATCCTCCCATGTCGAGGCAAAGAGCTCAAATTCCTACGTTCTGGCTTCCCCCTGCGACATCAGTCAAATTAAATGTAGATTGTGCAAGCAAAGGAATTCATGGTATTAGTAGAGGAGGAGGATTCATCAGAAATAAGGATGGCAGTTCTTGGGTTTTTCTCTAGTTTCTATGGTATTTGTTCTAATTTTGTGGCTGAGCTGCGTGCTTTGAGGGATAGTTTAAGGTTATGTATAGATATGGGTTTCTCAGATTTTTTATTAGCTCCAATTCTACTTTAATTGTGAACTCAGTATCTAATAGGTTTTGTGATCTATGGAGTTGTTGGTATTAGTTTCAAGAGGTTATAACTCTATGTGATTTTCTTCGAACTCGAATATCTTTCTCTTTTCAAGAGAGTAATAGAGCGGCATATTGGTTGGCGAACTTGGCATATGCTTCAACTATAGATTCAATTTTTCTTGGTGCTCAAACTCTTCCTAGAGACCTTAGCCAAATTATTAGGGAAGATAAAGTTGGGTGGTCGATAATTAGAATGTAATTTTTTTTCCTTTGGGTTTTTAGTTGTGTTTTTAGAGTGCGAGTGCTTCTATTTGTTGGGTCGGGGTAAGGAGGGTTATGTCCCCACTTGTATTCTCTTTCTATTTTATTAATAATATCTTAGGGGCTCCTGGTCCAGATAATATTGGGGATTTAAAAAAATAAAATAAAATAAAAACTTCAACCTCAACCGCCCACCCGAAACTTCCCGACGGGAAATTTGATCAGGTATTGCTGTGTCGGGGTTCTTATATTAGATTTTTATTCTCCTCACAATTAGATTACTACTTCACTTTCACTGGGTTTTCTGAACTTCTCCATTGTTCCTCGTTCGCCTGCTCCGAAAATTATTCGCGTAAGAATTTAGCAGAGACAGAGGGGATGAGAGAGCAGGAGTCATCTGGGTCGGTTAACGCCGGTAGTGCCGGCGGTGAGTCGTCCACTTCACAGCCACCTCCGGCCAGGCGATTTCCATTCGCTGCGCAACCGGAGATCATGAGGGCAGCCGAAAAGGATGACCAGTACGCTTCTTTTGTTTATGATGCCTGCCGCGACGCTTTCCGTCATTTGTTTGGTCGGTTCCGCCTTCTTTTTTTCAATTTTCAATTGTCAATCTTCAATCGCGAATTAGAGACCTCGAATGAGCACTACCTGTTTGTTTAAATGTCTGCTAACGTCTCCTCTTAGCCTTCTATGTGCTCCAATTTGTAATCTCTCTTCTCAATCTTGTGGTCGGATTGTCCAGACTGAGCCTCAATTTGCTGTTTTTCTTTCTTCTAGGATGAGCTAATTATACCCCCCCAAACCCAAAAAATAAATAAATAAACATAAAATTTTAATTTTAATTTTAATTTTTTTTTTTCAATTATCGCAGGTGCAAGAGTTGCTGTAGCATACCAGAGTGAGGTTAGCCGATTTGAACTATTTTGGAACCTAATGATTTCATTACACACAAATTTCATTTTTTTTTTTTTTTTTCTTCCTGAACCTCTTTTGTTACATACAAACAGCATTGTTCCCATTTCAGTATTTCTTTATATTCTCTCTCTCTCTTCTTACTTCTTCTTCTTCTTCTTTTTTTTTGTCATATCTCTGTTTTGGCTGTTCAGTGATATTCTCTTTTCTATGCATCGTGCTTTTTTATATTAGCTATTGTCTTCTGATCTCTTTTATGTTTCAGACAAAACTGCTGGGCCAGATGCTTTATTATATATTGACAACAGGTTCAGGGCAGCAAACATTGGGAGAGGAATACTGTGACATCATACAGGTCTGTGACCTTTCAAATATCAATCTTCTGCATTGAGGAAGTCAACACTATATGCCCCTTGTGTTGATGGATTTTTGGCTTATTAATTATGTTGCTATCTATACCTGGCTTGATTGCCTTAATGGTTTTTCGTGAAGTATTTTCGCGTTACTACTTGATGTGACAAGTGATGGTGTCTTCTTATCACTTCATTGGTAATGTGGGTAGCTGATTTTGCAGGTTGCAGGTCGATATGGACTTCCTCCAACACCAGCTAGGCGTGCTCTTTTCATCATGTACCAGACAGCAGTTCCTTATCTCGCAGAAAGAATTAGGTTGCTAAAGTTTTCC
Source organism: Macadamia integrifolia (assembly GCF_013358625.1). Classification (NCBI taxonomy): domain Eukaryota; kingdom Viridiplantae; phylum Streptophyta; class Magnoliopsida; order Proteales; family Proteaceae; genus Macadamia; species Macadamia integrifolia. The sequence goes on from NC_056560.1 coordinate 17,170,480, forward strand.
TCTTGTATCTTCATTTTGGACATTACTTTCTTTATGCTTTTCAAGTTAACTTCCTACTAATTCATAAAACATCTGAATTATATCTTTTTGGCAGTTCTAGAGTGGCTGCACGTGGGATCATGCTTGCTGATTCTCAGTCTGATGATCTGTATAGTAACATTGATACTGGGAATAATCTTGTTCAGTCTACTGGTGTAACTGAAAGTTTGTCTACCTCTGAAACGAGGGTATCTTTTCTAAATTTCTCTAGATTGAAAGAGAAATTTCGTAGGTTACGGTTGTATGCAGTTCAGAGATGGCCAATGGTATGCTGTGATTTTAGTATGCTTGGTTATTTCAAGGCAGTTCAATCTTCCTCTTTTTTCATTACTCAACTGAGCAGATTCACAGCAGATGTGCTTTTGGAGAATGAACTAAAATTTCATGGCTCAGATTATGGTTTTATCATGTTTCTTAATCGTTGTCTGATTAACAGTGGTAGATATTTTTCTACTTCTCGCTAATTTCTGCATCCTGATTTACTATTCAGGTACTTCCATTTGCTCGTGAATTTTTGCAATTCCTTATCCGTAGCAACCTCATGTTTTTCTACTTTGAGGGTGAGTGTTGAGTTTTGGAGGGTCAATATTTATGTTGGATGTTTTAGAATTGCTCTGAAAAGAAAAACCATTGTCTTATACATCATCTCTACTTGTGTAGGTCTATATTATCACATATCAAAACGTGCAGCCGGCATTCATTATGTATTCATTGGCAAGTCATTGAATCAAAGACCTAGGTACAGGGCCATTAACTTAAAATCATCTGCACCCAGATGATTTCATTTTCTTTGAGTAATAATTTTCATATTAAAAGTAACTAGTAGGCATTATTAGTAACTGATAATGGTCTAATTTTTTGCACATATTTTCACTGACATTAAGTGATGCATAGGTCCATATGCTGTTTCTAAATTTGTTCCTTGCCTATTACAAGGTTGATTGCAAACTCCTGCTCAGTGGTACGAGCATGATTCATCATGCTGATTCTCTTCCCCCAACATTTATTCACTCCCAATATCAAGTATACCTATTTCTCTCCTAAATGCTGATGGGTCTTGGAAATGCACTTGATTTTAAATTGCTCCATTTACTTATGAAAAGATAAAAGTATTCAATGGATTAACCAAAATGACCACGTATTTTCCATTACTTAGTTTCCTTTTATGGTCGGTGAATATTGGGTTTTAGGTCGTATAGTAATTTAAAATTTGGGTATTGCTTAGAAAATGGCTTATGGGAAGCAGCTGCTGGATTGGCTTCTCCATTAAATGAAAGTCCTCACAAGAAAAATGGGGAGGAGTGAAAAGAGAATAGGGAAACGGAAAATGGAAAAATAAAAAATAAAGGATGGTATTTTCAGGGTGTACCTTAGGCAGGGACAGGACCCGTATGGACAATCACTAACTCTGCCTACGGAGTCAAACTCTCTCCATAAGGTGTCCCGAGCCAGCTGAATGGCTTCCATAATTAAGTGTTTTCTGGCAAGAAAAATAAGGTTGATAGATGGTGTTCAAGCAAAAGTTATAGTAAGCTCCCCCATGTAACCGAAGGGCAAAAATTAAGAGGGGGTGGGGAGTCATACTTCATCCTTTTAATCATGAATTCTATCACGTGATATGCTGATCCCAATTATGACATCACTCCTGGAGTTTTTGGTTTAGGCCATGTATCGAACTTTAAAGTAGTGATGCAAAGGGGTAGAGAACTAGGGCATCCCAACTTGATAAATCTCCGCATTGACTAGATAAATGTCACCACAGAAATCTAATGTATGGTTAGATTCTTATGCTGATCATGAAAAAGTTTGTGCTTCATCCGTAGATGGTTATACTATACTACAGAAAACAAGCTTCTGATAGATTTGACATGAGCTTTGCAACTGAACTGATTAACAAGTCAAGCAATTTTGGCCTGTAATCCTTTGATTCTTCTTCGATTAGGGGTGCACATATTCTAAGAACCTGGCTCCTTCGAAAAAGTTCAGCCTGTAATTATGTGGTTCCAACTGCTTATGCATTTGTTTAAATACTAACAATCATATTTAAATTTGAATGGAAAGGGTATTTGTTGAAGTTGATTTCTGAAAACAATCTATGCTTTTAAGGTGATTTATCTCATATGTCTGTTGGAAACTCGATATTGTGTCAGTTCTTTGCGTTTTCAGAATTTAATCCATCTGTGACAGTTCAACAAGTGATGCTTCAGTAAAAATGGCGAATTTTCAAACTGAACAAGGTCTTTTTTACTGTTCTCTGACACAGATACCAGATACTGGGAGTATTCCTTTTAATCCAGCTATGTATTATTGCTGCTGAAAGTCTTCGGCGCAGGAATTTTTCTTCTATTACAAATTCGGTCCATCAAACAACAATTAGGGCACACCACTCATCAGGAGGTCATCAATTATAAACTCAAATTATCCCGTCGTCCTGTTATGGTGGTCTTTATTTTTTTGTATAAATATGGTTTTAGTTATCGAGCATGACAACTTGGTGAATGAATGTCAGATTGTGCTTGACCTTAAGGTTGTAGTACACTCAAGGAGTTAATTATGGCAGTTATACATCTTTTTGGGCACTACTGCAATTATAAATTAAGAGGAATTGGAGTTGTAGAAAAGCAGTATCTTGCAATTGAGTACTTAAAGGAGCAGCCTCATGGAGTCAAAAATCCCATTGCATTATAGTATTATAACATGTCAATCCATGTTATTTCCATATTCTGTTTCATTCTAGTAACAACTTATCTCCTACGTGCAGGACGAGGATTGCCTGTTCTGAATGAAGAAGGTAATCTAATCGGTACTGATTTGGAGGATTCTGACAAAAGTGGTTGGAACTCTGACTCCATGGCTGTTTCAGAGGTATTTATATTTCTTCTTTTGGTGCAACACTGGTTGATATTTTTGTTTCCGAATTATTTATATTACCATCCAAAAGGGATTATTTTGAGTGTCAGTATCAGTTTTATGCCTGTTGGTGTTTGTAAAATTATCAGAAACCAAATTTGGAAAGAGGAAAAACATGAAACTGCTTTTTCCCTGTATGGGATGATGTTTAATTCTCTAATGGCAAATGCTTCTTTTAGACCAGAACAAGGGAAGTTAAGAGTAGTTAGTCTTCTTCTTCTTCTTCTTTTTAATTTTTTTAATTCCAATCCTGTGATGTGTTGCTCTGTCAGAGCTGAGGTTCGGTAGGGGTAGTTTGTAATTCAAGTTGGGGGCATCAAATGGCAGAACATTTGTTATTCATTCAGTAAGGAAAATGTTGGTGTCATGTGGAATAATTTTGGAACCGTCTCATATTTGTCCCAGGCAACCAGTGGGATGAGCAAATGTACACTCTGCCTCAGTAGTCGTCAACACCCAACAGCCACGCCTTGTGGTCATGTCTTCTGTTGGTACTGTTTCTCTTCCACCCGAAAAACCTCTAGAGTGCCTTTTGGTTAAATCTCTCTCTCTCTCTCTCTCTCTCTCTCTCTCTCTCTCTCTCTCTCTCTCTCTCTCTCTCTCTTGGCTTGACATGATTTTTTCACAGGAACTGCATTATGGAGTGGTGCAATGAAAAGCCTGAATGCCCTCTTTGTCGTACTCCAGTAACTCATTCAAATTTGATTTGCATTTATCATTCAGATTTTTGATACTCCTCTACTGGAGGCCTGCAATCTGTTGTCCGCGCCAAGGAAGTGGAACAAACCACATTTAATCAAGAAAATTAAGTTCAAGCCTGCAGGATGGTAAAAAAATTCGTGGATCATATATTAGGAGTAAGGAGTAAAAGTTACAGACTTTAACTTGTTCTTGATCATTGCCTCTTACAAAGCTTCTGTAATATGGTGACTTGTATTCTGCTGCAGTGATGTTGTAAATTTAGGTCATCATGGAAGCATGAGATATTCGTCAGATGAATAAGCATCGGATGTAAATTTATGGTGGGTTATTTAAAGGCATTATTTTGCCATCTTTGTTCGGTGTAGATTGTTTTTTGTTTATTCTTCACTAATTTAACAGGGACAGTTTAGATACCCTCAGAACCAACCTAACTCTGCCATGTGGTAGGATGCCGTGGCTTCAAACCATTGGAATTGCATGGGACAACTTAGGTAACCCCTCCCAAATGTATTCGCGTGCATCCTCATGTATGTTCATGCATATGTATTATATTCCGGCCAGTGTTGTGTACTCCATTTTCTAGATTTTTTTAAATCCTAGTTTACCATTTGATAGACTCTGCTTCGGCTGAAATTGACATGTGAATAGGGAAGATCTAGGTCTCATGTAAGAGGGGCCATTTATATGGCCGTGAAGAGGCCTTTTGTCCTTGATGTTATAATGTTATTATGGGTATTATTTTTTATCAATAAGAAAACAATTGACTATGCAATTTAAAGAATTTTGTTAGATCTGACCATCCATGTGTCATAGGACATGTGTTGGCATCTGAGATCGGCTTCGCCAGATTCATTGGCTGCATAAGATTTCGATCCCCCAATTGTTCTACTCAGTATCCTCTATTTTGGATTTTTTCATTTGTAGGCACCATCTAATTTGGGGTCATTTAGATGGCTGACCGGGTCCCTTGAACATTACCCTATTAGTTGCCTTTGTGATAGGGAGTTGTTAAAAGAACTTGTAATTGATTTTGAATAAGGTAAAGGTTTTTTGAACCCTCAGGGCAGGGGAGGGGAGGGTAAGCTAACATCTTCTTTTTCTCTCTTTTCTCCCAAGAAATTATCATGCTGCCCTCTTATATTTGAAATTGTTTCGCAGTTTCTTGGTGTATTTCTTAAGTCCGCTTAAACCAAATACCTGACATGTGCACATACTTTTTCTTTCCATTATTTAGGCCAATCATAGTCACGATCAAGATTTGAGAACTCGGTATTGGGAGTGGAACCATTCAAGGCTGAACCGATCCATACCGACCAGGATTGGATTAAAATTACCTTGTTTTTAATTAAAAAAATCATTTTTTAGACTATTTTACCTTTTGTTTGTATTAATTCATTGATATGATATCGACTGATCCGATTCCTCAAACCATGGTCACAATAGATTAATCTTCTCTGCTTCAGATCTTGGAATTTAAGAATACAATGCCGGAATGTTCTATTTTAACTTTCTGCTTCCATGTCACATCTTAATCATAAAATTGTTCTTCCTTTAATTCATTGTACTTGGGCCTTGCGAGAAAAGTGAGTTTTTAGACGAGTATGAGATCCGGTTAGGTAATGACATCTGTTCTTGTAATTAAAAGTGCGCTGAAGAGCATTTATTGAAGTGAAATGACATATGTCATCATCTAACTGTGCGTGTAGCATACACATATGGGTAGGTGATTCAGACTCTTTTTAGCTCATCAGCTAAATCCTAACTGTCTACCGGCCTTTGCGCCACACTGATATATATTCTGGGATGCACAGATATGACTCAAGAGACCACTGCCAAAAGCAATACATGAACTTTCAGTTGCTGATAAAGATTTCAACATGAGTGAAATTTGGGGAATATTGATAATGTTGTGAGAAGTTTCTCTATAAAAGCATGCATAATTGGAATGAATTGTGTTGGTAAACTCTGGAATTTGGAATAGAAGCACCATTGGACTTCAAATCTTCATATAAACAAATGGCTACCATTTGTTTTTCTCATGACATTTCACCAAGAGACAAGGGGAGCCAAAGCTTAAAAGAATAGTTGTCTGTGTCTCTCACTGTGTTGTTGAGAATTGAGATGTGTCACTTAGGCTGCTGTTGCTGCTCTGCCTTCTCAGCCAAAGAAGCAAAGAATTCTTTCCAGTCTGATACCTTCTCTTCCCCGTTCACCACCTAGTGTCACAAAGCACCTGATCATATCATATGTGATGAAAATGTGGATCTAAAAGGTGCACAAGGGGACCATAGCTTGGGCATCTTGGGACTAGATGCCACTCACCTGGGTTTCCTCCATTCATGGGAACCATGAACCCATAACAATGGTTCCCATTAATCTCAATCGTGGTAAAATTTAAACTATAAATAAACAAAATCCTAAATAACCAAATGGTGGCGATGACGATGAACAGAACTGGCTTTAACATCTCTCTCTGTGATGAATCGTCAAGTCTCAGATAATTTTTGTGCAGAAACTAACTGTTGCCTATCCAAAAGGACTGAGTTTCCTTTACCAAAGAAGTTGAAATCAAGTTTTGGACCAAATAAAATGAAGAGTAGGAAAAGCAAATTCTGGAGTTTCATGTGGAGATTGATACTAACTAGAAATGGTTTATGTTTAGTAACCAACCTCAAAGCCTATTCCTCTCTGTGGCACGGTATCAAGTGCCTCCACACAAATAAAGGCGGCATCCTCCTTGCTCAGTCTTCCTTGTGCTGCACTACCCTGACATGGAATAAAGCTACTAGTCATGTCATTCTCTATGTAACAAAAAATAAACATGCTTTTGAGTAGACAACTCCACAATAAACATTGTTATGCTCAATCCTAACAACAGTGAGGTTTGTTTGGCCAGAAATTGTAGTAGGCAACATTAAGGTGCAGTACTGAAACAAGAAATCATATGACCAAACAATCCACACCTATGTTTAGTCACTAGCTCTTGGAAGGTAATGGTTAACAGCCAGAATAAATTCTTTTGTATTTGTTGTGTTAATATATGGACTCTCAGATTTCATGTTGATACAATTCTTGGGCCACTGAGTATTGAAGAAGATGCTTGCCTGCCTGTTGGATTACCCTGATTCATTAATGAACAGTTTCTTCTTCTATTCTGCTAAGTGAGGAGACATGTTTTCCTCAAGATTGAACAATCAAAGCATCCATACTTGTAATTTCGTTTCTTATTTTCAAGGAAAACTTTGGTAATGGCCCCTTCTGCTCCACCTGGTGTGGACTATCTTCCTGATCTAGTGGTCAAAGCAAGCATACTAAAGCTTCATGCACCCTCTTTTTTTTTTTTTTTTTTTTTTTTTTTTGGGGGGTGGGGGGTGGGGTGGGTTGGATGGAGTGTTAAGAGAAGCTTTATTATACCCATGAACATGTTATAAATTACCTCCATCAATATTTACAGTAAAATGCAACACTTAAAAGGAAGGTAGAAGTTGGAAGTAAACTCTTCTGTTATATGAAAGGTGCTGAGTTTCAGGTTACACTGAAATGCTCCTCTGTAGTGCTCATTTGCATTACAAAGGAACCCTTTGCATGAACCCTCTTGCACTAAGCACCACATATTTCAGCTCCAGTATGAGAGTATAAAAAGCAGGAATAATATGGAACAAACAATACCTCTTTAAAGCAGAAGCCTTTATTTCCACCTGGAGTATTTTCCAACAATCCAGCTCTGATGATGGTGTATGGGATCCCTGAAGCAATCACCAGTGATTCATCTTTCTCAGCCAATTTCCTTTTGTTGCCAGTCATAAGAGCTAGAACACCACTGCTGCCCCTATAAGCATCCAACTGTAGCCCTTATTAAACCTCAATAATATGAACCTGTTTTAAACCAATGGCATGAACAGGGAGAATAATAACCTGAGATAAAAGTACTATATGTTGTAACCCTTTCAAGCTCTCCTTGTCAGAAAAGAACCCTTCCTACAGAAGAGGCATCATCGTCTTTTTAAAATGATTGACATACAAATTGTTTCCATCTAATGGAATGCAATTATAAAGTAAAAGATGAATATTGAATAACAAGAGTATGCAAAACACAGTCAAAATTTTAATGAGAGAATGATAAAGGAAAAAGTTTGATTTCGATGCTTTTACTCTGAAAGGACAGAGGAGAGCTTTTAGTACCAGTGATCTTATTCAGTGAAATCAATAAAGAACATTGTATGATGATTGTGTTAGGTAATCAATACATCACTGCTATCCATACATTTGGGCATATAATCGCACGAACACCCCTCAGAGCCTTTTTCAGGATTGACCCATCACTTGCATCTCCAGCTATTGACTTTCATACAAGAACACTTAGTGAGTAAGCATCAATTTGTCATTAACATTGAGACCCAAAAAAAAAGAATCAGAAATAAATGCCCACCCAGAAGCAATACACTAGGTTATTACCTCAACATAAGCTCCAAAAGCTTCAGCAGCAGCACGCTTATCCTTCACTAGTGCTTTCACTCGAGTTCGTTTGATTATCAATGATAATATTATCATCTGGAAAGGCCAAAAAGGTTAGGGGCTCATCAGCCATATCACAACCACAAGGTATAGTGGTGTACAATAAAAATAACTTATCACACATGGGAGCTCCAGTTGAATTGTACAGGTATAAAATATTGACACGTTGAATTCCTCTAGTGGGTCATCAAGTTGTTAACTTTCCAAAGTTCTAATACACATGAAAGGTCATTGCTGCTTTCAGACAGGATTATGTTCATTTGGAGGAACATGCACAAGATCCTTTTGAAAACATGATTGGAGGATGTATTCAGTAACATTGACCTCCAACTGATCCTGTTGAAAATATGATTGGAAAATGTATTCAGTAACATTGAGCCCACTAATTTAATTCAGTAACTCGCAACTGAGAGCTCAAAGGCGACTTGAATCAGCTGAGTCATGGGGTTGGATTACTAGGTTTTTTCAGCTCACCTTTGATTAAAAAAGTTCTCTTTCTGTGGAGCTGGATGGGATGGAGTAGGGATTCAAAAGAGTAGTTTCTAAGCAGCATATTACTGAAAGAAATATTGAATAGTTAGGTCCATGTTGAAGCATACCTGACCCATCTCGCTATCTCCATCTGTTACCAAAACTGCATCTCTCATCTCTTCTTCTTCTGTGCTTTGAAAAGATATATTCAAATGCCTTAATAACTCAATATGTAGCACAAACATTTATAAATTTTCATCTAGAGAAGAGTACCTGGATATTCATCCCCCTCATTAATTAGAGCACCATCTTTCGGTAGTTGATCAGGTGCCCCATACCACTTACGCAACTTGGGTCCTCCTACAAATGAACACACATAAACACAAGTTAGAAAATGGTACCCGTATAAGACTGCTGTGTAGATTGAAGTATTTTGGTAATGCAATAGATGAACCTTTGGTGCAGTGACGTTGAAGCATAATGAACCAAGTGGGTTGAGTCGTATCAGAAGACACTCTCCTTAAGGTCTGAAACACCCCTATAGTAGTACAATTGGGGATACCTGCGTTTTACCTCCAAGATAAAACAACCCTGTGATCTCTGTCTGATTGTACACAGACTCGGATCCTTTGGGAGAGAAACACTAGGCTCACTAAGCAAGGTTTTGTAACACTGTTTATGCAACGTTCAAAAACAGAGAACAGAGGAGGGGAGAAGACAGAGAGGAAATTGCCAAAAACGTTATGTTAATTCATTCTGTCCAAGAAACAGAATACATAGTATATAGCTTGATATGGGTGCATTGTACAAAGGCACCTGTCCACGTATAGACATGTCTATGTGTGGACACCTCTATATATGTATGGCTGTGTATCTACGTACCTATACATATTTGAATTTAAAAATTCAAAATTTGAGTGTGGTGTAAAAAGATAAGAATCCTTTGACCCACACCCACACCCGACCTCAAGGCCACGGCCACAGCCAAAAGTTAAAGCGAAGGTAAAAAAGTAAAACAAGGGGACATGTCACAATTTTGAAACTTTATAATATAAGTTAAATACTTATATTAATACAACAACCCATTATTTGATGCATTCAGGTTGTATATATTATGCAACAAAAGGTTTAAAATGAAAAATTGGGCAAATCTAACCAAGCCTGTAAGTTCAAAAACTATACATCTATTAACAAGAAGGAGGATGATACACACAAGACTGTTATTGGAAGAAGATCATTTAGGATGTTGGCTTCCCTTGAAGAGGACCATTTTTTCTGTTTCTCTCTCTATTTCAGAAACCCCTGCTTTAGAGGATATGAGATTAGGATGGCACTATTTTTGTTTCTTTTTCCTGATAGTGTAAAGTAAGGAAGGATGCTTATAAATTCGTCCAATTTGGTCATGGAAAGTTGAAAAGTGAACTATAGATTTGATTTTGAATCTTATTTGAAGAAACAAAGTCATTTAGTGGAATTGTGAGAGAGAGGGAATACCTTCAATGTAATCGAGGATTTGATCCATGAAACTGATTTTCCTCTTGGAAGAATGGCAAATGAGAGTTGGTCTATCGAGCTTCGACAAGGTGGAGAAATTTGAACCTTTTCCATAGTTTGAATCTATCCATAGGTTTCGAGATCGAGGAGGAGAAAAGTAACTGTGGAGGAGAGAGGAAAGAGCAATTGCCATTTACTGCTTCGGAGTTGCTATGGAGTGCGTACTGCTAGTCTCCGTTCCTATTGTATCCAACCATTTCTTTTGTGAACCCAAAAAGAAGATAATTGTGTGAAGTCCAACAGAAAAAAAGAAAGAGAGAGAGAGAGAGAGAGAGAGAGAGAGAGAGGCGAGAGAACGGTTGAATAAGACATGGTTTTGCCAGTGTGTCGGTTCTCTCAATAGAAGAGCATAGTACAAATACCAAATTCTTTGATGGAAAAGGGTTTTTTTTTTTTTTTTTTTTGTGGGTAGAAGTCCTCTTTCTGGTATAAAGACATAGGAAAAGGGTGGGTACGCCATTGGGTATGGGCCTATGGGGTATCCAAACTATTTCACCCTCTCTCTCTCTCTTTTTGAAATGAACCCATGCCCATCCCATTCCATCCTCTAGACCCTTATTGGTTTAGTTGTTACCTCTAGGATAGCTAGTTGTCACAGTCCACCCATTAAAGGCCCACATGTCTAGCCCATTAAACCCATGGACTTGAGTCATTAGGTTTAGTAAAGCCCAGTTTCTAGAGAATTCTATCAAAGTGTGGAACTCTAGGTATTTTGTAGTAGATCTTTTTTAAAAGATATTTGTAAGAGATATTTTATGAGGTCTCTAGAATCCTTCACTGAGGAGGTGGAAGTAACCGTTGGATGTAAAACAAGTGTACATATCCTAGCCATTCATTGTAACTAGGAGTGTCTATAAATAAATGTGCCATTATTTAGCCAAGGCACTAAGCGAGTGAGTTCTCAAGCCTTATACTCGAGTTTTCTAAGTGCAATACAAGTCCATTCTTTTCAAACTCACTCTTGTGTTCACTACTTCTCTTCCCAAGTCCCTTAAGAAATGTAGTTAGGCTGACTTAATGCTAGTGGGAGTGCTAAGTGCCAGCGCGGTTACTTAGAGATGTCTAAGGCCATGACAGTTGTGATATCAGAGCTTCGATTGTAAAGGAGCTAAGCTTGTGGGATAAGCATTATGTCTAACCTTTCAGAGGTGCACGACGTTGCAACAGGTGAGCAGAACCATGGAAGGGAGGGCAATCCCAACACAGGGAAGCAAAAGAGGAATAAAGACAAGTCCATAGATGTTGGTGGTACTATGAAGCTTTACTTAGCTTAGGTGGAGCTAGCAATGGCTAGGGCGATGGAGCGCCTCGATGTTATAGAGCAAAGTGGAAAGAAGCTCAAAGGCCGTGTAGGTGAGCTCGAAGGCCAGATGGAGGAGCTGAAGGAGTCTCTACTAACTACTCTCAACACCATGTCACACCATGCAATGGAGGAGCTTGTGAGCTTCAAGGCTCAAGTGTGGAAATAGATTGCCACCTTCAAGGATCAAGTACGGGAGACCTTGGCCAAGATTGAAGCTCACATTGACGTGAAGATCGGGCCATGTGTAGGAGGGTAGTGGCCGGGGGAGCCACTACCTCTCGTGAAATGCTTAGGGTGGAGGCACCAAGGCCCAAGACATTTTTTGGGAAGAGAAATGCGTGAGAAGTCGACAACTTCTTTTGGCATATGGAGAGGTACTTCGAGGCAATGGCACTCGGCGATGAGGCATCAAGGGTATGTGCCACTACTCTCTACTTCACCGATAATGCAACCCTATGGTGGCGTAGGAGGTATGCCGATATTGAAAGGGGTTTGCGTAGCATAGATAATTGGGATATCTTCAAGAAAGAATTGAAGAAACAGTTCTATCCTGAGAATGTCGCTTTCTTAGCAATGAAGAGCCTCAAAAGGCTCAAACACACGGGGTTTATTCAGGACTGCGTTAAAGAATTATTTACCTTGATGCTTGAGGTCCCGAGTATGACCGATTAAGAACTCCTATTTAACTTCATTGATGGTCTCTAAGGTTGGGTTGCACAAGAACTGCAACGCCGAGGTGTGGAGGACCTTGCTTCAGCCATTGCAGTAGCGGAGTCATTAGTAGAATTTAGGAGAGAAGATACTTCTAAAGCTAAGAAAGGCAACAATGACAAAGGTGTGGGAGAAAAAAAGTCCAAGACCTATCCTCCAAAGGAAGGCACTAGCAAACCATTTTCAAGCAAAGAAGGTAAGCCCAGGCCCAATAAGAAGGACAAGTTCACACCTAAAGACAAGTGCTTCTTGTGTGATGGGCCACATTGGGCTAGGGATTGCCCCAAAAGGAAGGCTTTTAATGCCTTACTTGAGGAGAAAAATGAAGACGAAGCACATATGGGGTCCCTACAATGACTAAGTGCCATCAAGACCAAGACAGAGGTCAAGACCATAACCTCTCCGAAGGGGCTAATGTACATTGAGGTCAGCATCAATGGCAATCCCACTCGTGCATGATAGACACAGGCTGTCACACCCCGTTCACACTGAACCGGAGCGGTGACCGAGTTAACACCGGTTAACCCAAACCTGCCAGGATCATCAGATACTGTATTCCACCACAGCATACACACACTAACACAAGCTCATCAGATCAGCGGAAGACTAAGTTTTATCTGTGAATAAATCTCATATACTTGATACCCGAATTGTGATACAATAAATATATACATTTGGGCCCGAAGGCATGATATATACACAAAAAGAATAAAATTCAAATATCAAGTATATACAGGAAATCAGGGTACACAGCTCGGCTCGGTTTCAAGGCTGGAGCTCAGCTCGGCATTAGGGGTTGTGCCCAGCTCGGCATCATATAGAAGAGCTCAGCTCGGCCTCGGAAGTGGAGCTCAGCACGGCCTCAGAACTGTTGTCCTGCAGCACAGCTCTCGCACTAGCAGTCTACGCCGTGCTCAAACTCCTCAGGGGTCCACCAGTCCTCTTCAGGAAACTCGACTGTGGGACCCACCCCATGCTCCTCAGATGTATGACCTGCAAAATCATCTAAAAAGGGGTGTACACGTGGGATGAGCTCACTAGCTCAGTAAGTAGAAAGATGGACCACACAGCAGTCCACACATCACAACACATCATATGCACTACATGCCATGCTATACATTTTAAATCACATCCACCTAAGCAACATTACTAAGTCTTTGGTTTTTAGTGCTACTACAACCACAGTGCGCGTATACTCCGGGTACGAGCCGCGAACTCCCTCCCGCGATACGCCCATAGGGCTGTTGGAGAAGGCCCACCGTGAGTACTCAGAAAAGTAAAGACAATGCCATCCACCGGCTCTCAACAGAAATGTAAATGACTGAAAATAAAGGTGCTGACTCCAGCAATTTAAAAGCAGTACGATTGGCCCTCTTGAATGTACCACCGGGGTTGCCGACTGTCCTACATGACTCGTCGGGCGTATTGCCTAACCGCCACAGTGTCCGACAACCGCAACCCCTGCTTCCCCCCAAATGGTAACCCAACACCTTAACCCCTGTTGGGAAGGGTCGTAGCACGGGATGGTGAGAATCCTAATACTGCATGCTCCT
>NC_056560.1:17184257-17249948 GCF_013358625.1 Macadamia integrifolia
TCCTCTCTCCACTTACTTGTAGCGTACAAGGATTCCCGTTCGGTACGGGTGAGATCCGGAGCGAATCGGGTAGGATTTGGTGAACCTAATATAATTGAGCGGGGTTAGTACTTCACCATTTTAGAATCAAAATTAATGAAATCCGATGTCAAAATCGTGTTTAGAACGTCAAAAGAAGGTCACACGTCCGATTTGGGTTCGATCGGACATAAGGATCGCCTTCGGGGCCACACGGGTGGGTCAGACAGGTGGGCGATCTACCCACCGGTTTTACCCACCGGTTTGGGACCCGCGGGTAGGGGCCAGCCGGTGGTACCCACCGGTTGTACCTGTCGGTTGGGCCAGGGACCCTTTGCTAAGACCGACGGGTAGGTACCTGCCGGTTGTACCCGCCGGTGGTACCCGCCGGTTAGGCCTGAAGGCCCCCTGCCTTCTCAGGTGGGTACCCACAGGCGGATAGGTACTCGCCGGTTGTACCCACCGGTCTTAGCGAAAATGACACTGTCTCTTCCCCATTTTCTCCATCCTTTGGGGAATCAAATGGGGTTTTCCCCCACCCATTCTTCACACCCTCAAGGTCCTATAGGATGGTTCTAACCTAGATCTAGGTTAGATTCAAGTGAGGGAAACCATCTTACCTTCTTTGCCCAAAAATGACTTTAAACCCTTCAAATCACTTCCAACTCACAATGCTTCTTCTACCTTGTCAATATCTCTTCAAATCCTTCAAGATCAACACATAAATCATCTATTAAACCTTAGATTCATCATTTCAAAGGGTATTTACAAGATCTCAAGAAACCATACTCGAATCAAGGGTTTAAAGCTTGGGTATGGTGAATTTTCACAAAACCCAACTTTGCTTACCTCTAACTGTAGATCTAGAGTTGAAGATCACTCTCCCGGCACCGGAATGGCAAGATCGAGCTTCGGTGCCACTGAAATCCTTCCTTTCTTCCTCTTCCTTTCTTCTTCCCTTTCTTTTCTCTCTCCTCTTTACTTTTCTCACCAAACGTACGAGGGTAATAAATGGAAAGAAAAGAAATCATAAAGCCTTATATACTATTCCTAATTAAGTGAATAGTGCTCTTGGATGGGTCACTCAGGTGGGTGCACCCACCTGTCCTACCCACCTGAGAACCAAGACTTGGGATTTTGATCGGGTTCGGACCTCGGCGCGAACCCCACCCCAGGCATACGATGTAGCATACGTATATACCTTAAAATATGGATATAATACCTGTTTTATCCGTACATAGCCTTATGGTAGGTGCACGTACACGGTTTGGGCACTCCCGTCTCTTCTGGCACTGGTTCGGACTTGTCGGGCCAGCCGGTGTTTAAGGTCACCCGTGCCATCATAGCCCATAAGGAACCCGCTCTAATATCCTCTGGCTCGGTTCCTGCATGGTTAAACCAGTTCAATCACGAAATCAGACCGGGTTTAAGAAGCGGGGTATTACACAGGCTACGCACAACTTTGTCTCGATGGAGGAGGCAAAGAAACTTGGACTTAAGGTGTCCAAGGAGGGAGGATAGCTTAAGGTAGTCAACTCCCAAGCTCATCTCATACATGGTGTTGCTCGAGGAGTCGAGGTGAGTATCAAGACGTGGAAAGGCATTGTTGATCTGTCGTTAGTGTCTATGGATGATTTTCAAGTGGTGCTTGGCATGGATTTCCTACAAAGGGTTAAGGCCATACTTATGGCATTTATAAGTATGGTTTGCATCATGGAGGAAAGAGCTCCATGCATGGTCCCAATGGTGCAAGGGACCAAGGACGGACTAAAACTCCTTTCAACCATGCAGCTAGAGAGAGGAGTCAAAAAGGGAGAAACAACGTACTTGGTGGCACTATTAGAGCAGAAGGAAGACGGTCCTACTGAGGTGCTACCTAAGTCAATTGAGAAGGTTTTTGAAGAGTTCAAGGGTGTGATGCCATCTGGGCTACCTAAGAGGCTTCCACTTAGGAGGGAGGTGGATCATACCATCGAGTTAGAGCCAGGTGCCAAGCCACCAGCAATGGCACTATATAGAATGTCACCGCCAGAATTTGAGGAGAATAAGGAAGCAACTCAAGGAGTTACTAGACACAGGATTCATTCGTCCTTCTAAATCTCCCTACGACGCCCCAGTTCTCTTTTAGTGGAAGCATGACGGATCGCTTCTACTATGCATTGATTACCGGGCGTTGAACAAGGTAACAATCAAGAACAAGTATTCCATTCCTTTGATAGCGGATCTATTTGATAGACTTGACAGGGCTAGATACTTTACCAAGTTGGACTTGCGGTCGGGGTACTACCAAGTTCGTATGGCCGAATGAGATGATCCGAAGACGACATGTGTGATACGTTATGGCTTTTATGAGTTCTTAGTGATGCTCTTTGGCCTCACCAATGCCCCGGCTACGTTTTGTACCTTGATAAACAAGATCTTCCACCCCTACCTCGACAAATTCGTAGTGGTGTTCTTGGACCACATCGTTGTCTATAGTAACACCTTAGAGGAACATGTGCAACACTTGAAAACCATCTTCAATGAACTGAGGGACCATCAACTTTATGTTAAGAAGGAAAAATGTACATTTGCACAAGAGGAGGTGATGTTCATTGGTCACAAGGTCGGAGGTGAAACAATAAGGATGGACGAAAGTAAAGTGCGAGCGATTCAAGAATGGGAGGCACCTACCAAGATGACTGAGCTAAGGTCTTTCCTAGGCTTAGTTAACTACTATCGGTGGTTTATTCAAGGCTACTCAAGAAGGACAGCTCCACTCACCGACTTACTAATGAAAAACCGAGCATGGGTCTGGGCAGACGCATGCCATGAGGCCTTTGAGGATTTAAAAAAGGTCATCATGGAGGAATCAGTGCATGCCCTACCCAACTATGGCAAGCCATTTGAGGTTCACACAGATGCATCTAACTTTGTTATTGGTAGGGTATTGATGCAAGAAAAGCACCCCATTGCCTATGAAAATCGCAAGCTAAATGAGATAGAGCGGAGGTACACAGTCCATGAAAGGCAAATGACAACGGTGGTGCATTGGCTAGGGATGTGCCAACACTACCTACTTGGTTCAAGGTTCAAGGTTCAAGGTTCAAGGTTCGTGGTGAAAACCGATAACGTTGCCACTAACTACTTTCAAACTCAAAAGAAGTTAAGTCCTAAGCAAGCTAGATGGCAAGACTTCTTGGCAGGTTCGACTTCGTCTTTGAATACAAGCTAGGGAAGGCTAATAAGGTGGCCGACGTGCTTAGTAGGAAGGCAAAGTTGGCTTCTCTGAGCTAACTGAAGGGGAAACTTCTAGACTTGATCAAGGAGGGCCTCCAACATGATCCAGTGGCTAAGAGTTTACTTGCCCTTACATGGGAGGGCAAGACACGAAAGTTTTAGGAGCAAGATGGCTTGCTCTATGCCAAAAAGAGGAGACTCTACATGTCCAAGTGGAGTAACCTACGGAGGAACCTCATTTGTGAATGCCACGACACTAAATGGGTTGGCCACCCAGGACAATGGCCCATATGGACATTGCTAGAAGCGGCTTACTATTGGCCTCAGATGGGTAATGACGTAGAGGCTTATGTGAGAACTTGTCTTGTGTGCCAACAAGATAAGGTAAAGCAGCAACCACCTAGGAGATTGCTTAAGCCACTTTCCATACTAGAAATACCATAGGAGAGTGTCTCTATGGACTTTTTTTTTACTAATGATGGATATCTAGGCCTTCAGTATGACTAGTCCCGTAGGCCCATACTGACCCCACAACTGCATAGATCAGGTCATACCGGGTTAAATGAGAACCATTCAACTTTCAGTGAAAGCAGTGAAGAGCACTAAACACCCCTGTGTGAGTAGCCCAAGGTGTGCCTAGTGGGAGTTGAACTTAGGATGTCCAAGTTTACGGCTTGTACCAAGTTCATTGCTCACCAACTGCACTATCCCCTTGGGTTCTCTATAGACTTCATCAGTGCCCTACCCAAGTCAGAAGGGTGTGGGTTAATAATGTTGGTGGTTGATAGATTTTATAAGTATGGCACATTTGTGGCGGCACCAAGGGATTATACAGGTGAAGAAGCAGCTAGACTATTCTTAAAGCATATTGTCAAGCACTGGAGTGTGCCATGATCCATCATCAATGATCGAGATCCTCGCTTCACAGGGAGGTTTGGACGGAGCTATTCAAGTTGTTGGGGTCATCGCTACACTTCTCAACCAGCTTCCATCCCCAAACTAATGGATAGACATAGCGTATTAACAGCTTGTTAGAGCTTTACTTAAGGCACTTCGTGAGTGCTAACCAGCATGATTGGACCAAGTTGCTCGATATGGCTCAGTTCTCCTACAATCTCCACCGAAGTGAGGCTACGTGTAATACCCTGCTTCTTAAACCCGGTCTGATCTTTCGGTTGAACCGGTTTAACCATGCAGGAACCGAACCAGAGGGAGTTAGAGCGGGTTCCTTATGGGCTATGATGGCACGGGTGACCTTAAACACCGGCTGGCCCGACAAGTCCGAGCCAGTGCCAAAAGAGACGGGAGTGCCCAAGCCGTGTACATGCACCTACCATAAGGCCATGTATGGATAAAACAGGTATTATAGCCATATTTTAAGGTATATACGTATACTATATCATATGCCAGGGGTGGGGTTCGCGCCGAGGCCCGAACTCTGTCAAAATCCCAAGTTTTGGCCCTCAGGTGGGTGGACAGGTGGGTGCACCCACCCACCTGAGTGACCCATCCATGTGCACTATTCACTTATTTAGAAATTATATATATATATATAGCTTTATGACTTTATTTTCTTTCCATTTATGACCCCCGTACATTGGTGAGTAAAGAGGAGAGAGAAAAGAAAGGGAAGAAGAAAGGAAGAGAAGGAAGAGGAAGAAAAGAGGGATTTCAGAGGCGCCGAATCTCGATCTTCCCATTTCGGCACCGGGAGAGTGATCTTCAACTCTAGATCTACAGTTAGAGGTAAGCAAAGTTGGGTTTTGTGAACATTCACCATACCCAAGCTTTAAACCCTTGATTCGAGTATGGTTTCTTGAGATCTTGTAAATCCCCTTTGAAATGATGAATCTAAGGTTTAATAGATGATTTATGTGTTGATCTTGAAGGATTTGAAGAGGTATTGACAAGGTGGAAGAAGCATTGTGAGTTTGAAGTGATTTGGAGGGTTTGAGATTGTTCTTGAGCAAAGAAGGTAAGATGGTTTCCCATCACTTGAATCTAACCTAGATCTAGGTTAGAACCATCCTATAGGACCTTGAAGGTGTGAAGAATGGGTTGGGAAAAGCCCCATTTGAATCCCCAAAGAATGGAGGAAGTTGGGAAGAAATAGTATCTTTTCCGCCAATACCGATGGGTGGCACCGATGGGTGGCACCGGTGGGCCCCTACCAGCCTGTGGCACCCACCTGAGAGGGCAAGGGCCTTCTGGCTCAACCGGCGGGTGGAACCGGTGGGTAGGACCAGTGGGCTAGACAACCTACCTGTCTGACCCCCCCGTGTGGCCCCGAAGGTGATTCTTAAGTCCGATTGGACCAAAATCGGACGTGTGACCTTCTTTTAACGTTCTAAACATGATTTTATCATCGGATCGTGTTAATTTTGATTCTAAAGTGGTGAAGTACTAACCCCGCTCAATTATGTTAGGTTCACCAAATCCTACCCGATTCGCACCGGATCTCACCCGTACCGAACGGGAATCCTTGTACGCTACAGGTAAGTGGGGAGAGGACGTTTGGCATTGTTTCAAGGTATTGTTTGGCATTCATTTAATTATATCTAGTCTAGTCATGCCATCATGAATATGTTATGTAGATTAGTCATTCCACACATTGATGTGCATATGTGCTATGTTTACTTTTCAAATGCCAATTGAATGGGATGTTTATATGTTGAATGTGAACATCATGGTGCATGATGGATTGATAGACTAGATGCCGTAGTCGGCTTGGAAACGAGTGCATTGGTGGCCCGTGGAATGGGACAAGAGGCACTATGCAATCGTACTATTGTCATATAGGAGCATGCGGTATTAGGATTTTCACCATCCCATGCTACGACCCTTCCCAACAGGGGTTAAGGTGTTGGGTTATCATTTGGGGGGAAGCAGTGGTCGCGATCGTCGGATCACTATGGCGGTTAGACATAACGCCCGACGGGTCATGTAGGACAGTCGGTAACCCCGGTGGTACATTCAAGAGGGCAAATTGTACTGCTTTTAAATTGCTGGAGTTAACACCTTTATTTTTAGTCATTTACATTTCTGTTAAGAGCCGGTGGACGACATTATCTTTACTTTTTTGAGTACTCACGGTGGGCCTTCTCCGACAGCCCTATGGGAGTATCGCGGGAGGGAGTTCGTGGCTCGTACCCGGAGTATACGCGCACTATGGTTGTAGTAGCACTAAAACCAAGGACTTAGTAATGTTGCTTAGGTGGATGTGATTTAAAATGTATAGCATGGCATGTAGTGCATATGATGTGTTGTGATGTGTGGACTGCTGTGTGGTCTATCTTTCTACTTACTGAGCTAGTGAGCTCATCCCACGTGTACACCCCTTTTTAGATGATTTTGCAGGTCATACATCTGAGGAGCATGGGGTGGGTCCCACAGTCGAGTTTCCTGAAGAGGACTGGAGGACCTCTGAGGAGTTAGACCACGGCACTGACTGCTTGTGCGAGAGGTTTGCTGCGGGACAGCAGTTCTGAGGCCGAGCTGAGCTCCACCTTTGAGGCCGTGCTGAGCTCCACTTCTGAGGCAGAGCTGAGCTCTACTACGTGATGCCGAGCTGGGCTCAACCCTTGATGCCGAGCTGAGCTCTAGCCTTGATACCGAGCCGAGCTGTGTACTCTGATTGTTTTGGTGGATTTCCTTATGTACTTGATATTTGAATTTTATTCTTTTTGTGTAAATATCATGCCTTCGGGTCCACATGTATATAATTATGGTATCACAATCCGGGTATCAAGTATTATGGGATTATTCACAGGTAAAACTTAGTCTTCCGCTGATCTGATGAGTTTATATTAGTTGTGCGTATGCTGTGGTGGAATACAGTATCTGATGATCCTGACAGGTTTGGGTTAACCGGTGTTAACCCGGTCACTGGCCCGGTTCTGTGAGAACGGGGTGTGACACTACGAATTAAAGTCCTTTCGAGATCGCCATAGACAACAACCCTTAACGCTACACATAGTAATGACAAGCTACACAGGGAAGAGCCCTTTGGCATTTAAGGTTGTCAAAGAATGGCAAGCAAAGCTAGATGTGGCTAAGTCATACTTAGACAATGCCACCAAAAAGATAAAGAAATGGGCTCACAAGGGGAGGTGATCAGAAAACTTCAAGGTCATGGACTTGGTACTTGTGAAGCTCCTACCTCAACAATTCAAGTCCTTAAGGAAAGTACACAAGGGGCTGGTACGCCGGTACAAAGGCCTGTTCGAGATCACCAAGAAGGTGGGTAAGGTATCCTATAAGGTGAGCCTACCTCCTAAGCTTAAAATCTATCTAGTCTTCCATGCAAGCTTACTAAAGCCATACCACGAAAACAAGGATGACCCAAGTTATGGAACCTCAACTAGAGCACCAATGGCTATCACTACTTCCTATGACAAGGAGGTCAAGTATATGATCGATGATCGAGTCATTTGAAGATGAGGAGTACCTCTTGGTAGGGAGTACTTAGTCAAGTGAAAGGGACTACCAGAGAGCGAGGTAAGTTCGGAATCCGCTGACTCTTTATGGCAGTTTTAAGATCATATTCAAAGGTTCCACGTAGAAGATGCAACGAGGACGTCATCGACTTAGGTGAGGGAAAGTGTCACAGCCCGCCCACTAAAGGCCCACAGGCCTAGCCCACTTGAGCCATTGGGCTTAGAAAGGCCCAATTTCTAAAGAACTCTACCAAAGTGTGGAACTCTATATATTTTGTAGTAGATCTCTTCTAAAAGATATTTGTAGGAGATATTTTAAGAGGTCTCTATAATCCTCCACTATGGAGGTGGAAGTAACCATTGGATGTAAGACAAGTGTACATATCCAGCCATTCATTATAACTATGAGTACTTATAAATAGATGTGCTTTCATTTAGGCAATGCACCAAGCAAGTGAGTTCTCAAGCCTTGTATTCAAGCTTTCTAAGTGCAATACAAGTCCATTATTTTTAAACTCACTCTTGTGGTCACTACTTCTCTTTCCAAGTCCCTTAAGAAGTGTAGTTAGACTGACTTAGTACTAGTGCGAGTACTAAGTGCCAGTACGGTTGCTTAGAAAGGTCTAAGGCTGTGACATAGTGGTGTGCCCAACCTCTACCCTAAAGCTATAAATTTGGAGTAAACTTTGATCCCCAATGGCCTTTATAAATTTGTAAAATTTATTTTATATCACTTAACCCTCTAATTCCCAATCTAATATATTTTTTTTATCTAACTCAGTTATATGGTTAAAAGATTTGCACAATGCTAGCCCATAAGTGAAATTACATGTCCCGTCACATATCATTGTTCCCGTGAGGGGGTAAAATATCATAAATGCCCCCACCTCTATAGCAATAGGATTCCAATCCATAGAGCCCAGGACCATATAGTGATCCCTGGGCTAAGGTGACCTAGGGACACTTGCCCAAGTCTTCCCAACCCTAGGATCACTCTCTAGTCCCTGGACTCTATGGAGAGGAGCCGAATCCCCTTTGTAGTCATATTCAAGAGGGTTCTCTCATTCGCCCAAAATTGCACTTCGACGTTGGAGGGAGCCCTCTCCCATAGACTATTTATCACATTTGATAATTCATCTCAATTGTTATGCTTATCTATAAGAAGAGTAGGTATGCCGTTGATATATCTATAATCGTCTCTCTCTTTCTATCTCTCTGTCATCTTCCTTCTCTTCCCTTCACAAAGTCCTTTACAGTCCTTTCATTGGTTGAGCCACTAGCTCAAGGAAATTTGGCGGCATACGTAACCTCCTCCCATTATCTATATGAGTTTTTTTTTTCCCCCTTGCCTTACCTTGCTTTGCCTTTGCTTTCATTTCCTTTTAATCTACTATCCTATTGAGCGTCACTTGCCAGTGGCCAACTTACTAGGTGTTCGTAAGGCCAATGACCACCTACTTCTACATATATCTACCCATTCATATATGCATATGATAGTGTTTGATCCCACACTCTCCTCCCTTATAAGCTAGGTTCGTCTTTCATTTTTTTTTTTTCTAACTTGTTAAACCTTTTAAATTGAATTAACTTTTCCTTCCCTCAAAAGAAGAATCCCTTCATCTTCATCACTCTTGATGTGATTTTATGATTCTCCTATATAATCATTAACTACTCGCTTCCTCTATTGCATGCTAATAATGGAAAGGGCTAGATCTTCATGGCAAAGAGATTTTTGTTTTCCTTATCAAGACAGAAGAAAAATTAAATATTTTTTAAATTATTGGGCAATAGAACTTTGTCCGCTTATGTGACCATTGTGCCAACTGCCATTGGAAGGCCGTGCGAAAGTATCTGAGTGGAGGACATGATGGTGTTTTTGTGATCGCCTATGCCTGATTATAGAGACATGCAAGGAGGTGGCAGGGTTCTTTTCACTTTAATGAGTTTACTGTCATCTTCAACACATGGTTATCTCCTCTATAGATGTCTTACCTTAAACTAGGAATTCAGGATGAGTCTTTGTTGATTATGATCCAGATCAAAATCGTTCCCAAAATCTCTAGAATTGGTTGCTCCAAGATACTTACCGTCAGGATTGGTCATGGATGATTCTAATTTGAATTGATTGATTTCAATCCAAGTTAGCTGATTCAGTTAATTTAATTTGGATGTTTGAAACAATCCTTTTGAAAGGTCTGAATGTGAAGTTCCTAAAATAAAAATAAATAAAAAAAGGGACAAGGTTGGGGACACAACTAGCTTTCCTTGAAGTTTGGGATTAGTGGCTCAACGAATGGGGAAGGGGTTGGGGAATTTTTCCAAGTGGTAAGAGACATAAAGCGGAGCACAGCGCTAGCGTGTCCAGCGTTTTTACAGTAAAAGGTTTTTTTTTTTTGGTTTTTTTGTTTTTTTACAAATAAAAGGTTCTAAAATCCGAATGCAAGTATAATTGTATATTTCAGTAGGCCTAGGGGCCATTTTGTATATTCCGGTAAATTTCAAGTTAAAATTCCAATTAGGGTTTATAAGAAACCAAACTCATAAAAACAGTTTCCTCTCGGACGGCTAGTAAAATTAGGGTTTGGAGAGCTCCGTGAACAGAAGCAAATAAGAAACTCTTCGCCCATTGTTGCTTCATTTGGGCACAAGATCCGAACGATTCTGTGAAGAATGGCGACTCAGATGAGCAAAAAGCGTAAGGTCAGAATTATTCTTTGAATCTCTGCTGTTTATTTTTGCTGAACTTAGGTTTAAGGTTTCTTTGATGAATTGGTTTCCGACATTGGTAATAGTTCGTCGCTGATGGAGTTTTCTTCGCGGAGCTCAACGAGGTTCTTACTAGAGAGCTTGCCGAGGATGGCTACTCTGGTGTTGAGGTCAGAGTTACTCCTATGCGCACAGAAATCATCATCAGGGCTACTCGTACCCAGAACGTTCTCGGTAAATGCCTGATTGTTTATTGATACTCCCATCTCTTAGATCCAGTGACTGTGATTTGGTCTTCTGATGAATAATATAGGGTTTTAACTAATGTTAATTAGGAGAAAAGGGCAGAAGAATCAGGGAACTCACTTCAGTTGTTCAGAAACGATTTAAGTTCCCGGAGAACAGTGTGGAACTTTATGCTGAAAAAGTTAACAACAGAGGGCTCTGTGCCATTGCTCAAGCCGAGTCTCTCCGCTACAAGCTTCTGGGGGGTCTCGCTGTTAGAAGGTACATTGGTAATCTTAGTCGTTCTCTTAAGCTGCAGTAGATTTACATTAATTTTCATTATATATATATATATATATATATAAACTGATGCAAATTGTGATCAGGTCCTGTAAATTCATCGATGTTGGCCTTTTGCCTCGTATGTTTGTTTGATGGTTTTCATTGCTTCTTCTTCCTTTTGGGTTGCGGGGGTGTTGGGGGAGATGGATTTATTGCTGTGCATTCTTTTCTTTTCACGATAGCATAGTCTCATCTCGGTAATCTATGGAAGTATGAAACTATTGGTGGGATGCCTTCACAGCTTTGATTTATTATTGTCATCTTCACAGCGATCAGGTTTTCTCGTGTCTGAGGGTGACTGTATTTAGTCCTCCCATTCATGGTATGAATTCAAGGAACAAAGCATATTGTTCTATTGATGTAATCATGGAAAGGATATCTTATATAGACATAGGTCGGAGATGGTTATCCTTGAGGAGAAAGACAGTCTCTCATTGTTACATGCACCTTATGTTTCCAGGGTTGAAACAGGCAGTCGCAAAGCAATTTTGTAGGCAAATTTTGTATTTACAAGGTTCCTTAGGAAGAAATAGAAGGGGCCTAAACTGTGTTGCAATAGACATTGTGCATGCTTCCAGCATTCTTATGACATTGTAGATGTATTACACCTTCCTGGAGCATTAATGTTAGGCTTAGAAGTTTTAGAACAGATATCCAGTATCAGTTGTCAAATCTATCTGACCTGATGATGTTTACAAGGAATCAAAAGTCTTGTGAATTGTTTTTTTCATGAGACTTGCACCTTGAAAACTTGCTGTGTTTTTTTCCCTTCTTTTTTTCATTTTACATTTTGGTTTTTTATGTATTGTCATCTACAAAGCAGATTGGTCATTTACTGTTCCAATTCTGTGTCGGAAGATGACGAAACCAACATCCT
The DNA here is from genome assembly GCF_013358625.1 of Macadamia integrifolia. NCBI lineage: Eukaryota > Viridiplantae > Streptophyta > Magnoliopsida > Proteales > Proteaceae > Macadamia > Macadamia integrifolia. Next base: position 17,196,081 of record NC_056560.1, read on the forward strand.
CCATTCCATCATCTTCATGAAATGACCTTGGTTTTCATGTTGACACTAAGGGAGGGTACATGCTAAACAATGGTGAATATACTTTCTTTACGTCCTCTTAATTATTCGTGGATCATCTTTAAAGCAAATGGGTTGATTTGGCTACCAAATTTTGGTCAGAAGATTACTATATTAAACACACTTTCCTTGTACATTGTATCGATTAAATGAAGTGATGCTCGTTACTTTTTCATATAAGCTCAGGATAGCTACATATCTCAATTACTCTCTAATTACATCTCCTTGAGCTGAGTTTAGCCTACTATGTAACTTCTTCTCATAGTTTCCAGGTACATAGTTTAATTTACTGTGTATTGAATTCTTCTATGCAGTACATGATTTGTTTTTTAATTTCAGTCTGCAATATATAAGTCCTCCAGAGTATGGGTAGCAGGCTAACAACCTGATGTGTTATACCCATAGTTGTCAAGGCGTCGCTAGGCGTCGCCTTGGCGTCCAGGCGGTTTGCCTGGGGCCTAGGCAACAGCCGCCTTGTTGCACTGCATATCGCTTTGTGTTTCGGCACTTATTTATGCCAAATATCATTCAAGTAAATTTGTTATTTTATTTACTTAAGATATTATTCATAAATAAGCAAATACCCCCTATTTGAATCCAATAAAAATAGTTTAAAAATCAAATTCCAAAAGGAAAAAAAGTCAACCCCCCAGTCCAAGAACAAAAACTGGATTTTGGTTATAGGGACGATTTTCAACTTTTAAATGCTAGGGTTTTTCTCAATTATGAAAATTTTATAAATTCTATCATGTTAAAACATTGCTAAAAACCAAAAGTCCGGTAAAAAAATATTTTGTTTTGATATTCATAAAATTATTTTCATTCGGACAATTTTAACAGTATTCGCGCACTTAAAAATAAGTTTGACTGAAGCATAACTTTGTCATTGCAACTCAGATTTAAGTAATCTTAGACTTGTTAGAAAGCTGGTTTTATATTATAACTAATACAAAAAGTCTCATGTAAAAATAAAATCATTTGACCAGTCAAACTTATTATAAAATAAGAGCATTTCTCTAAATATTGATTTTTTATAACTTAATATGACTTAATGTTAATTTTTTATGATTTGATGTGGCTAAATGTTGATTTTTAATAACTTGATGTGGCTTAATCTTGATTTTTTATGATACAAGGTATATATAACTTACTAAATAATGTTATAAAATAGGAAAAATAAAAAATAACATTTGTTCGCCTAGTTCGCCTTAAGGCGGGCGCCTTCTCGCCTAAGCGCTTAGACAACCCTCCACCGCCTTGGTTCGCCTTGGCGCCGTGACAACTATGGTTATACCTAGTATATTAATTCACCATGGAATCAGTACAGCTTAATCAATGTGTAGTTAGTACTAACTGAGAATGGTCAATCATGCGGCTGGTTTTTTTTTTTTTTAATTTCAGTCTGCAATATATAAGTCCTCCACATAGTATGGCTAGCAGGCTAACAACTCGATGTGCTATACTTGTAAATTAATTCACCGTGGAATTAGTACAGCTTAATCAATGTGTAGTTAGTACTAACTGTGAATGGTCAATCATGCAGCCCTTGTTTTTAAATTTCAGTCTGCAATATATAAGTCCTCCACAGAGTATGGCTTGCAGGCTAACAACTCGATGTGCTATACTTCGTAAATTAATTCACCGTGGAAATAGTACAGCTTAATCAATGTGTAGTTAGTACTAACTGTGAATGGTCAATCATACAGCTTTGTCTTGTTCTTAAACTGCAGCCCTTGTTCATTCGTGAAAGTTCTTAAATTTTGGCTTATAGAATTCTGAATCACTATTCTAAGATGGTTTGAATGTTGAAGACATGATGGGTCATTCATGTTATGAATTCAATGTGATGGTTTGAATGTTGAAGACATGATGGGGTATTGATGTTATGAATTCAATGTAATTGTTTTAGTGTTTATATATGTATATATGCTTATCATTAATCAGTGGCAACCAGATGTTTGGCTTGGAGGGATTGAAAGATGAAGGGGCAGGTTGATAATGACTTGGGAAGTAGTGAGAGAAAAGATATGAATGGGTTTGCTATGGTATAAGCTGAGTTGAATGGCAAAGCAGGATTCATGTAGCTCATTTCATTTAGTTGGAAAAACCTTCAGTTGAGTTACCCTGCAGTCTGCTCCTTCCAATTGGCATTGATTATTTTTACCCCTACCCATTTATGGGTGATGGGGTCCTCTCATCTATGCCCATATGAAAGACTTTCTGGAATTTGTCAGGCTCACTGCCCTTCTATTGATTGCTTTGAGTTTGGAATATCTTCCTACATTCCTGTCAATTTCTTACTATGTTTAGTAAAGTATAATATTTCACCTCTCTTTTTTTCAAGAATTCATTAGATTTCATTTTTTTCATGCTTCTGCAAGTAAACCTTGCCATTGCCCGAGGCCTAGTTCTATAGAATATCCTTAGATATTCAAGAGCTTTCTATGACTTGATTCAGATCAGAATGAAAGTAATTTAATGTGGAGGTTAATAAACAACAAGTCTCTTCATCAGAAGATATATGTTATGGGCTCCTATTGGCAATTGGGTTGGCTTTTCATAGGATTTTCTGGGGAAAAAAGTGTGTATGTCCCTCTTTCCATCCTCCCCACCCCTAAAAAAGTTATTGCCTTTTCATATTACGTAGTGTTTAAGCTACATTTTGCATTCTTTGAAAGTTCAAAATTGGTTGTATTATGGTATGTTGAACATTGTGAAGTTACTCATTCTTTTGAAGTTCAAATCCGATTGAATTATGGTCTTCTACCTTTGTTCCAATTTCCTCGCAAAGTCCGAGTCTGGAAGGTAGGTGTGTGAATATAGAGTGACTTGTAGTTAATGAATGTGCAGCAGCATTGCAAGTAAGACTTCGTTTTTGTCAGGGACTTGTTGCTTAAATTGCTATTTTGGTGCGTGTCCATATTTTCTCGGATAGTTTCCCCTTCCAACCTCCTTTCTTTTCTTAATTTTTGCTTCTGGCTGACTTTATTAGATTATCCTACAAGATGGTAGTTTCTGTTTTATGTTACTAATTTTAATGGTCTCTTTCTGTTACAGGGCCTGTTATGGTGTCCTGAGATTTATAATGGAAAGTGGAGCAAAGGGCTGTGAGGTTTGTTTTGAAAAAAAATTTTGATTTGATTTGAAATGGATATTCTCCATTTGGTTTGGAGCTTATTTGAAAATGGTCACAGGTGATTGTTAGTGGGAAACTTAGGGCTCAGCGTGCAAAGTCCATGAAATTTAAGGATGGATACATGATTTCCTCCGGTCAGCCTGTTAATGAATATATTGATTCAGCCGTGAGGCATGTTCTTCTCAGACAGGTTGGTTTTATAACTTTGGTCCCACATTGGTGTTTTTTTATGGAAACATTTAGAATCGCCCCATGGCAACCCCCTCCCCCCCCCCCCAAAAAAAAAAAAAAATCCTCCCTCTTTTAATTGCTGTAATTTTATTCCATAGGGACTACTAATTTCTGCCCTCCCCCTTCTCTAGAGTCAGGAAGAAAGAAAAGCTGCATTCATTGTGCTAACCTTTGTGTGATTTGTTTTTCATTCTTTGAGTAAGTTTTTTAACTGATCTCCTGTTGTTTCCTTGGTATGCACTAGGGTGTTTTGGGTATCAAGGTGAAGATCATGCTGGACTGGGATCCCAAGGGTAAGCAGGGACCCACAACACCATTGCCTGATCTGGTCACCATCCACCCACCAAAGGAAGAAGAGGAATACATGAGGCCAGCGATGGTTGCACCTGAGATGGAAATTGCTGTGGCTTAAAATTCATCATAGATGTTATTCCAAACAACCCTTGTGGTATAATTTCTTTAGTCGAGTTCAGAGAGGATTTTTCTGATCTTTTGCTGTGATCATAGCGGAAGACAAACCATTTGTCTGTTTTCTTTTTTCTCGCTTGTCACATTGAATTTTTTTTCCCTTCTGTCTTATTTAATATGGCTATGTATTTTTGATTGCGGTTTGGACTGCCTTGCGAGATTTATAGATAATTTGGTAAGTAGGCAAGTTATGGTTCGAAACCATTGTTTCTGTTTTGGTTGCTCTGTAGTCCTTCACCCAAGGTGGAAGACATGAAATGACAAAACCATTGCCCCAAAAATATAGTTCTGTTTTGTGGTCAAGTGCTTGGCAGGTAGGTGGTACTAATATGCCCATTGCCCCAAGATTTTAAAACCTGGGATCAGACAGGATCTAACCTCATGTAGAAATTTTTTATTTTTGGAGGTTTTCTTTTTAAAAAAAAGGGGAAGAGACTGTTATCTCCTGGAGTAGATATACGTCAGTGGGTGTTGTCGTGTTGTCAATGGGAGAACATGTATGAGCATCTTCAGAATGAGGCAAGTTGTCTTTTAATTCTTAAAAATATTTTTTATCTAGCTAAATATATGTTTGAAGTTAAAAAAAAAAAAAAAAAAAAAAAATCTTTCATTATTGTTGGTTCCAATATGGATTGTGGAGATGGGCATTACTAGAATTGTAGTTTGTTGATCCTTTATTATGATGAATATTCTAGGTTTTTGGCTAGTGATGAATATTCTAGGTTTTTGACCAGGAATTGGGACGTGATTGGATAGATTCTGCCTTGGTCAATTGCAAGCCAAGATCGGCTAATTTTGATCTCATTTGTAAAACTATGCATCCAACTTGTTAGTCAAATTTTAACTTAAAAATGAGATTATGTAGTGATACATCAATTTGTTGCGAGATGACACAAATTTGTTTTTTGTTAAAAGGTGACACAATTCTCTATCATGTTATTTTCACGACTGATTGGTCATTTTCTACAAAAGGGGGAAATTTTTCATTTTTTAGATTTTTTTTTTGGTAATCACCCAAACCACACGCCAACGCTAAAAGATTAATCAACTTTTGATGCCGTGGAATGGCGGATATACTCAAAACAGTCACTCACCCGATGTGGAATTAAACCCGCAGACCCCTGCACACAGTGATTGCATTTATTTGGTAATCACTCAAAACCTCACGCCAACACCAAGAGGTTAACCATTTTCTAGATCCATATTTATTCTATAAAAAAATCAACTGAATTGATTATTTGATTATTTTCACCATATTGAGAGTAAAATCAAATGTTAATTCCAAATCCAATCTAGAAAAAAAAAAAAAAAAGTTTTTCTTAAGCCACGATTAAGGAATCATTGCACTTGGATACGTATGATGGAATAATTAAAGACGTTTTCAACCTCCAAAGAAAGTAATAATGATTTTGTAGCTGAATCTTTCACCCGGTGTAAGAGAAAACTTTTGTCGGAAACAAAAACAAAGCTATTCACTATTGGGTGGAATTTTTTCTATTCCAATTAGGGTTTAAAAACCTAGAATCGAGTTCCCGATTGGTCTTGTCTTAGGAAACCCTAGAATCAGCCTATAGATGTTAGGGACTACCCATTCAATTGGGATTAGTTCGATACGAATTGAGCATCATTGAGCCCGAATCAGCTTAATGATATACCTCCATTGTACAACAAAGACTTTGAGATGGAGATCCCAACTTGGCCACTCTCTAGTCTTCCCCACCCCTCTCAAAACAAAAGAAAGGGGGAAACCCCTCAGCTAATGCTATATTGGTTAGATGCAGCTAAGAAGCATGAATTGCATATAAAAAAATTTTTAGAAACAGTGGTGGTGTATGAGAATGCATCAATTGAATCTAAGTTTAATTAACAAAGCTAACACTGAAATGCTTTGTGAATGATTAATAAAATAAAGTCTTTATATCATTATAAATATGTGGGCTAATGGAAAGGAGACATTGGCAAGTATATCACGCTCTCATCATCCCTCAATCCACCAACAACCACTAACACTACTAGCTTTTGGTCCCAATGACCCTCCTCCGGCGGCGTGTCACTCCACAGCCCGACACCTCTTAGACACATTTTAATTTAGCAAAGTCATACAGAGAGATATGATCATGAAAGAGAAAACCCACACCCATCAACAACCCACACTAACTTGAGAGGAAAAGGAAAATTAAAGAAAAGAAAGCAACTGAGAGGCTCTCACTGGAAAGGAAGTTCATCACTTCATCTTTATCAGAACCTTTTAATCTTACAGGCACCGCACGCACAGCACCATTTGAGTGGAAGGTGAAGACGGCTATTGATCCATCACTTTGAGCCAAAGAAAGCTCCATCTCAGTGCAAGATTCATGCCTTGTTCAATCCATCTCAAAGGAGGTACTTACCAGTTTATCCACCAGGACAAGACCCTACAAAGGATCAACTCATGTCTAGGATCAAGAGGAAAGAGAATGCTGGTATGCAAATCTCTCTCTCTCTCTCTCTCTCTCTCTCTCCCCTCCACTCAGTTATTTTTTTTTTTATAGGAAATCCTATTTCTCTTTCCTTTTAGAGGGTGGACTTCCATGCAATGGTACAATTGTTCCATTGTGACCTAGTGGTCATAGATTCAAGTTGGGAAACAACCTCTCCATATTTAATTAGAGTATATGACATGGGCCAATCAAATCAACAACCAAGCACTAAAATTGTCTCGATGCCTATGTCTAAACAATTGGGGGTTTGGTAGAAAGCCTACCGTCGTTTGGTGGTGAGACTAGATGCCATTGGGAAGGGGCAACAATCACTGACGGGGAAGATGGTAGCTCTTGAAGAGGGGCACCAACAACTTGCTAGCACAATGAATGTGCTGAAAGAAGAAAGAAGTGGTGTGGTGGCTACCCTACAAATTGATGAGTTGACGAATCAGGTCAACTTGCTAGCGAGAGCAGTTGGCTTTGGAGGAGCGAGGGTGATAGAACCACCCTGTCCTCGAGAAACAACCTCTCCAAGAAGCGGGAGATTAGTTGGAGTACATTATGACCCTCTCCAAACCTCACAGTGGTGGAAGCCATATATGTACACAAGTACATGGGTGAACACATTAAATCCAACAAGGAATTGATCTTTGATCTTGCTACGACAAGCCTATGACTTTGATGTTGTTGACAGAGCATCTTCATTATTCATGATAGACCTAGATTAGTTATATTTCAATTAGCCAGAGCGCTTTCAGATTTGGGGACTTTTATTTTTGGGTATAGTTTCTCTTCACTATAGTTTTTTTCTTTTTGATTCGAAGAAAACCAAGAACATTACATATTAATCAAACTGCTAATAGATAAGTTCTCATATGAGATCCTAGTTCTACGATCCATAGTCTTATATGCAAACCTCTTAACAAGTTGGACAAGGTCATCATTTTTTACACAAAAGGTAGGTTTAGAGAGATAACTGTCTAGTTCAATTCTACTCGATAATGTGATCCATGGCCACTTCAAAAAACAGTTGGCTTTATTAGATGTTCAAGTTCTTCCAGATCAGTCCAAATTATGTCCACGTCTCTTCCTTGCTTTATAGATTCTCCTACGCCATGTAGTACTCCCTGGGCTGCTCTCTCAAAAGCCTTTCCTGTCATTGCAAAATTTGCAATTAAAAATAAGCAAATATTTTGAGTACAAAGGGCAGTTGCCCATCCTGAAATGTTAAGAGTCTAGTTTGACATTGCAATTACAACCAGAACATGTTCATTTAAAAATTCCTTCACTATAGTTGAAGAGATGATTGGATTCTATGATAAGATTCAGCGAAGAGTGCATGTCATCATTAGCTCCTGTCCTTATTGTCGAATGTCCGAAATATACTTTTCTATTCTAGTTAGGATTGTCAGATTTTATGGATGAAAGGATTCTCTCTTCACCATAGATTAAGAAATATTTACTGAATCCTTTTTTTATATGAATTCTTTTTTTAACTACTCATCTAAAATCATTATTATTTTTCTTTACTGAACAATCGGTAAAAGTATCCCTCTCCTTATAATGATGCCTATTTCACTATCGTAATGATTTCTAATGAAAGAATTCTCTACCACCATCGGCAAATGGAAACTCGATTCTTTTCAATAGTAGTGGCTTTTGTTATTTTAGAAGGATAAGATTGGGGGTTGGAAAGATCATTTCCTTCTTCTTTCCTTCTTCAATTGTCAATTCTCCTCTCCAGAAAAAAAAAATCATGGTTATCCGTTCAAATCCCTGAACTTAAAAGAGTCGTCCTTGACTTTATTCTTGAACGAGTCGTCCTTGACTTTGGTGGAAAATGAAAGGAAAAAGATGGGAAAAAGTTTTGACTCTCACAAAGAGAAAGAGGTTCTTCCACTCTCTCTAATTCGATTATTAAAGTTATTGACGTAGGGAGACAGAAACAAACCAGCAAAGAAAGTGGGAAATCTTTTCTAAATTCCCACAGCTTTGCCAGAAAATGATTATAAGCCGCCCTTGCAATAGATTGTGACCAAAACAGCCCATAGAAAATAAATTTTAAAGAAATTTGAACCAATGAAATGTTCAGTAAATGCCCTGTGGGACCTCTGGTTAAGGCACTCTTGGAGTCTCAAATCAATTGGTTATCTATGAGACACGCCTATGGGACAGGAATCAATGCTGCGTCCACCACCAAGAATCAGAATTGAGGTTTGCTCAGGGTCTAAATTAGAGGCTTCCTTCAACACAAGGCCTCCTATTCATTTAGAGAGCGAGAGAGAGAGACTATGCCACTACAACAATCAAAACTCCACTTCCAAATCACTTCCATCAACTCAACACCCAACTAAATTAGCCTTTAGTGGTTCAACACTATCAACTTTCAAGTAAAAGTAATGGAACTTCATTTTCTTTTTCTTTTTCCCTTGCCCTTCTTCAATATAGACATTTTGATCAAGGTCTTAAAATTTAGAATTCCATTAGAATCAACCAGAATCAAGTTGAAACCCTAGAAAAATCAAGTTTTAAAGACTCGAATCAGATCAGAATTGGACTGGATCGCTCCAAATTGGCCTCAGAATTGATATATTTAAGATATCTAGTGGGTTTTTTTTTTTCCATAAAGAATGATTCCAAGCTGGATTAGGGGTAGGAAATTTATCGATTCAATCTGATTTTTAAAACCCTAAGAAACATGAAATATAAAAAGCAAAGATTTTCTCACACACAAATATATATTCTTTATAATGTATCAAGATTCTTTGAATTTCACCATCAATTGTACTAGGGAGAGGTTCCTCTTCGATTGATGTCCGAGTACTAATTCAAGCGAATAGAGGATCCCCATTACAAATTGTAAAATAGGAGGAGGTTTTGGAGGAGAGAGAGAGGGTCTATCATTTATGTGTCATGGCATGTGGATTCCATCGCCCACGTGCGTCGTGTAAAAACTTTCCTCTTTGTATTATTATAAAAAAAAAGAGAGGGATTGACATACCACTCCCCCATATTGGCATCATATATACACATGTCTAAAGGGCATGGACCAAGGTATCGGTACAATCGATACGTATCTATATTGCTGGTACTCAATACCATATAAATTGGGTGGACCAGCGGCAAAGTGATAAAGTGATACATTTTTTGAATTTAAGCCTTATATGGACCCATAACATATTAGTGGTGACCAACACAACCACCAATATCGATACTTTTCAAGTCTTTAACCTTTTTACAAAGGGAGAGAAGTTTCAATAGATGTCTATTCATATATAGAGCGGCTCACGTCATTAAACAAAAGAAAAAAAGAGAGAAAAAGATATCATATGATTTTATTAGTTCACATATCATTGGCAATCCGTTAGCCCATGAGGGACATGTACATCACAAGGTTTTTTTATTCCATAGAATCAACGGGGACTGGTACCAATGCATAAAAAAGAAAAAAAAAATTAGAGTTGATAAAACGAATGTAATCAACTTCAGACGGACATGGTTTTCTGTTGGGTTGTGCATTTCACTATTTCAGGTGGTCTGGATTTGTTCCTTGACCATCATAAGCTAAAGGTGGGGGGAAAGTGAGGAAACCCTTTCAGTCTTTCCTGGTTGGTTTGTGTGGCTTTCAAAGTTCATTTGTTCTTCAGCAATAATATTATAATTAATGGTGAGGGCATTTAATGGAGTTAATACACGTAATTACAAGTTATCCATAGTCTTTGTTGTGTCATCTAAGGAAACAAACTAAACTTCATTATAGGGTCAATTTCATTCCAAATTCCTTTGACATTCAATTTGGACCACATATTTTTTAATTATCTAAAGACTATTCTTTTTCCTTAATTATTGGGAGTGGTTTTTCTAGTTGGACAACTTGGAGTCTTGGACCACGCCCAAGAAGAATATATAGGTGCTACACATATTACTGTTGTATGGTGAGCTTAATCAAAGGTTTTTAGTTCACGGTATTAACATCGGTATTGTTTATCATCGATATCGATATTAATCGATTGTTATAATCTGCATTGGGCTAATTTTAATAAAAAAAGAAAAAAAAAGAAAGAAACGTTCACATGCTTAGGTGAAATGTGAATATTTTCAAATTGCTTTTCTAATGTAAAATCACGAAAACCAAGCAATTGTATCAATTGACATATCGTATCAATGCCATCATTGTATGCCTAAATCCATGAGTTTGATGGAGGTGAAATTCGATGATTTGTAGACTCCAAGAATTTTTTGCTCATATAACTTCACATTGTAGAATAAAACACAAAAAATGTTTAACACACGTGAGGTTTCAAGAATTGAAATCAGATCAAATCGGATGACTGAATGACTGATCCACATCCCAAAATTTGGATTAGTGATAGAATAAGGCCGATTTTGGCAGATTCTTGATTGATTCTGATTGATTTAGATATAGGTTCAATTAGAATCAACCCAACTCAATTCAGACCTTGATTCCATGTTTAATAACTGCACATCTTCTCGTGGATCTTCTAATTATTTTCTTTTCTCTTTTAATGATATAAATCATAGTTAAAATCAGGATCGGGCTGGGCCTAGGCCTCAACCCAAGCCCAGCCTAACCCTAACTTAGAGTTAGTGTTTTTCAACCCTAAGTTGCAAGCCCTATTGGAGTTCAAAGCGGGCCAAGGTAGATTCAAGGCCAAACTTACACCCGTACAATCATTGGTGCAATGTAGAAGATTCCTCACACTATCAGTATCAGAATATTATCCCCCATATGTAAATTAAGAAAAAAAAAAAAAAAAAAAAGGAGATTTTTCTATCCTAAAGTGTGGCAATATGAGATCTTGAGAAAGGGTCAACTAGGTAGAATTTCTGTCTCTCATAAAAGGTGGGGATTGGTCATTTTATCCCCAGCCTGGGTGCACGCGCGACATTCTTACACAGTTTTTTTCTCATTAAAATTTTTTTGACTTCCCCTAGGAAAGGTACACGTATCACTAAGATGATGCGTTGACATAATTCTTTCAGTACCAGGGTTATGTATGGAATTTTGACTTTGTTATGCGGTCATAGGCACATTACAAAGAAAAAAAAAATGTGGTCATTGGCACGCAAAGACACGAGGATATGATTATATGGGTAAAAAGAGAGAGAAAGAGAGAGAGAGATAGGGTGGGGTTTGGAGTGGACACTCCACAAATCCACTTAGTGGAATCCTCCCATGCTAGTCCCTGTTCCCCTCACACACGGTGGTGGCCCCCACCTATACCCTAAACCTCCTCACAACTGTCCCCCTTATGAATTTAAACACTTGCCACCTCTACATTATTGTAATGACAAGGTGTGTCCTTGAGGCAAATTCTCAACCCATACTTTACCAATCCAATTGGTCCACGTGGAATGTAAGGGCCCATTACACGTGTTGGTTCTCTACCACGCGTGTGACTGTGTGGGTCCTACCAGTATTTCACGCTTACCCACCTAAAAGCTTTTTCCTATAATTTTTTCTCCTCTCCAGTCTCATGCAAAGGAAATCCCACTTCCTCTTCCACAACTACGCGTGCTCTCGTTTCTTCGTATTCGGATTCATCTTCTCGTCTTTCTTAATTTTATCCCTTCTGTTTTTCAGTTTTTCTTCTCTCTATAAAAGGATATACTTCCCCTCTTTGCCTTCTCCTCATTTACTACTCTTCTTCTTCGCTCGTTCTCTCTCGTCGTGTTCTTCTTTTCTGGTTTTCGTTCTTCTTCGTTTCTTCGCTTCTTTTCATTTTTTTTTTTAAATTATGGGTAGTGAAGCTATTGAGATCTTCTTTCCTTCTGAGGAAATTTCAAATGTTCACGATGATCTTAAACAGAGTGATCACAACAAATGCTGCTGGTTTGAAGAACAAATCGCTGACTACCTCAAATGGTCTTACGCTTTGAACAGGTTCGCCATCTTCTCTTTTCCTCTTTCTTGAGATTGGGAATTGGGTCAAATCCAATGAAAAATTTCAAGGGTCATACTCTTTTCTCCTACTTCAGAATCTGATTTCTAGATATCATGCAAGAAAAAATGGCTTTCTTTTTCGCTTTCTTTCTCTTTCTCTTCAAGATTTAAAAACGATTCTAGAGGAAGAAACGCTCCTTATAATATGATTTTTGTTCTAAATTTGATTTCTCTATCCTTACAGTTCCCTGCATAAAGGAAGCAGCGAATTCCAAGACATTGCTCTTTTGGACACAAAGCACTTTGGGAAGGTTTGGATTATGAAAATTTTGTATTCTAATTTCTACTTATTCTCTCTCTCTCTCTTAATTTTCTTCTCTTCTTGATGAGAGACAGATTTTGGTGATTGATGGAAAGATGCAGAGTGCTGAAATTGATGAGTTCATCTACCATGAATGCTTGATTCATCCACCTCTGCTATGCCATCCCAAGTAAATTAAATTAAATTAAATTTCTTTCTTTCCTCTCTCTATAATTTTCAATTTCTAATTTCTTTGTTTTAATTATTTCAGTCCAAGAACCATCTTCATAATGGGTGGTGGCGAAGGTTCTGCTGCAAGAGAAGCACTAAGGCACAAAAATGTGGAGAGAGTGGTCATGTGTGATATTGATCAGGTACATGCATAAGTAGAAATATATTTTTGTTTGTTGAGGAAAAATGGCGAACACGCAGAATCCATGACAAGATGATGGAGTAATCTAAACCGTTTGATCCGGAAAAGTAGGTCTGGGCCACCAAGAATGCTGGCCCATTGGTCCCACAATTCTGCCGTTAGGTTGGGTTGCTTGAGGATTAGTTTGAATTTGGATTATTATGTCATTAATTAACACTAAACACTACTACCCACCACTTAATCACTTTATAGGAGAATTGGAGAAAGAGAGAAAATGACTGTTCAAGTTAAATGACGACTTTACCCCTTAAAGGTCGTTGCCTTTTTAAGATTTGGCTTCTTCTTCTTCTCCTTTTCTCTCTCTCTCTCTCTCTCTCTCTCTCTCTCTCTCTTATCGATTTAGCTTCCAATCTGTGCTCACTTGTTGCAGGAGGTCGTCGATTTCTGCCGTAAATATTTGACAGTGAACCAGAAAGCATTTCAGGACAAGAAGCTTCATCTTGTAATCAACGATGCCAAGTGAGTTTTAGCTTTTGATTCCCTCTGGATTTGCTGCGTCCAAGCCAAAATGTTTCTATTTTGAAGCTTCATCTCTCTCTCTCTCTCTTATTTGGAAATGTGTATTGAGCTGAGACCCAAATTGATACTAATTGGGAGAGATTAATGTATGATTAAGGGCCGAGTTGGAGGCACGTACCGAGAAATTTGATGTGATAGTTGGGGACTTAGCCGATCCAGTTGAAGGAGGACCTTGCTATCAGCTCTACACTAAATCATTCTATGAAAATGTTCTGAAGCCGAAGCTCAATGACAATGGAATCTTTGTTACTCAAGTGGGTATTATACTTCCATTAGTTAGGTTCTTTTTCTTTCTTCTTCAAATCTCTCTCCTGAAATGGTTTTATTTTCACTTTTTTTACAACTACAGGCAGGACCTGCAGGTGTACTTACCCACAAGGAGGTCTTCTCATCCATTTACAACACCCTGAAACATGTCTTTAAGTGTAGGTCTTCTCATTCTTCAATAAGATTTTATGTCGATTTTTAGACACTGATATTGCTTTCTAGTGACCTTTAAATTGCAATATTTTAATATGTTCGTTACATGTTCAAAACTTGAAAACAGCCTCTCCTTCGAAACAGGGGTACAGACTGCATACGTTTGCACCTCTCCGAACCCTGCAGTAGCAAGGGCCTCGAGCATTTGGTTGCTCTTTTCAACACTGACATTGCTTTGTGTGTTGTGCAGATGTGCTTGCATACACAGCTCATGTGCCATCTTTTGCAGATACATGGGGATGGGTAATGGTAAGTTCAGAGAAAAGATTTATGGTTTATCTCGTGTTCTGTATTTAATACCAATTCTTGTGTAACCCATTCCAGGCCTCCGATCAACCATTCGTTCTTGATGCCAAACAAATTGATTGTAGAATTGAAGAAAGAATTGATGGCGAGCTACTCTACCTAAATGGCACCTTCTTCATCTCCTCTACTACCTTGAATAAGTGTGTTCACCTATCGTAAGTAAAAACCTATTCTCATTGTTGTTCTAACCATTAATGTTGGAGCATGTATTTCAGTATTGGGTTTTAGATTAATGTTGGAGGTGCTTGAATTGATTTTCTGTCACAGGTTGAAGAATGAAACTCACATCTACACGGAAGAAGATGCAAGGTTCATCCATGGCCATGGGAAGGCTTGCCGTGCTTGAGGTCCTTAGTTTCAGAAAGGGGGACGAAGGGGGAGCGGGGGGGGGGGGGAATCCCTGTATAGAAGAGTGGATGGTCTGGGACAGAGGAATCAGAATACGGTCCAAGTAAATACAAAGAAACCAGTTAATTGTTCAAGAAAACTTGGAACTTTCGGAAATACTAGTGGTTCTTTACCAAATCCTAGTTTCATGTGGTTGTTGTAGCCTTGCAGTTCTTAAAATAAAAATGATCAATAAAGGGAAAATTTTTAAAAGTTCTCTACTTGCATTTATGACTTCCTGAGAATCCATCCTTGATTTGTAATGTATAATGGAAGTGGCAGCTTTTACTTGTAGAGCAGGCGCAAGTTTGTGACTTAGGATTCGACTCCTGTCACATGCATTTCCTTTAATCCCCCCTCCTCTCTAATATTTGATCATTGATTCATAGTGTACAACCACAAAAAATCTCACATCATCTGAAAATATGCTATGAAATACACATATATGATCCTTTGATCTAATTTTGTTATTTTAATTTATTCATCATCTTACATGGATATTCACTTTTTAACATTGAGATACCCACTTATCAAAATAGACAATATTATGACATAGTTTTAGACCAATTCTAACCAATTTGGATCGATTGGGACTGACTTGGCTACTGATCTTTGAAACCTTATTGGGGCCCATAACGAAGTATATCTTCATAATCATGCACAGAATCTCAAAATGATAAGATATTTTTCACTATTTGATGGGAATGTTACAATTTGGAGTTACATTGAACTCCTCTAGTAAAATTGAAATAATGATAAAAAAGCACTAGCTTGGAGTCTTCCATTCATCATTCATGGAAATTTTCAACAATGAGTTATGGTGCTTTGTCATGAAACACATTACAATTATAAGTGCCCTAAGCCCATAGAATGGTTTGGAAACAACTACATGTATGGAATGCTGATTAAGCTTCTTTTGGATTTTGGATTAGAAGAGAAAGCTAATTATTTTTTGAGAAATTTACCACGCAACCCTCTGGAGAATGCCACAATTATAATACCATCCCTTCTATTTCACCAAATTATCCTTAGACCCCCTACCATCAGTTACTGTTAAGGAATATACCTTATATGCTGGTGTCAGCAATTATATTTTATTTTAAATACCAAAATGCCCTTATTAAATATAAAGTGCCTAAAATACCCTTGTAATAAGTTACTATTTTTTTTACAAGACTTAATTTACCGTTCTCCCAAATCGTGGGTTTTGGACCACCGGCGATCGTTCAAAGGAGTGACAGCAGCATCGGCGATGGACGGCGACCTCACGGCGACTAGGCAAAACCCCTTTGGGCTGCGAATCGTGTGTTTCTTCTCTCTCCAGTTGATGAGGTTCTAGCTCAACACTTCTTCAGTTCTAGTTATACCAAAGAACCACTTCCTCATTGCTCTTAGCTGTTAGTTTAGTGACTGTTAATGACAGTAGGATCTCGAAGCACCATCATATTGATCTCTTCCAGTGGAAGATCTGGAATCACCATTACAGGTACATAATTTTCCTTTCGGGTATTTCTTTTGATGAAAATTACTTTCACAAGTGTGTAAGAGTGCCTCACAATTGTGTGTGTGTGTAAGAGTGCCCTTATCATCTTCTTGCTACCACAGGATTAAATTGCTTTAGGGTTTACCATTTAAGGGGAATTCTTAATTAATCTTCAAGATGGCTAATATAGAGATACTTAAAGAGTCAATTTATGTTAAGGATTTTAAGTTCAATAATGATAAAATGGGAAAGAAAGTATTCCAAAATCTAGTCTTTAACTTACAATCAAATATGAGATTAAATTTTCATATTATTTTACCTACGCAGATGAGAGAGTAATAAAGGAGGCTAGCAAAAAGAACTGAAAACAGAGGAGAAAATTAAGGAGGAACACAACATGGCACAAGCTATTGTTTCCGTTGTTACAGGTAGACTTGAGGACCTACTCATTTAGCAATCAATTTTCTTGGTTGGTGTGAAAGACCAAGTGAACGGTTTACGGGATGAGTTGATGTGGATATGGATGGCGACCTGAACAGAGCAATAAGCAAGGGTATAATGGTCATTTTAAGTCGACACTTAACAGTGACTGACGGTAGGGGTCTGAGGATAATTTGGTGAAACAGAGGAGGTGGTCTTATAATTGTGGCATTCTCCAGGGGGTAGCGTGATAAATTTTCCTTTTTTTTTTTTTCCCCCTTTTTTCGGTAAAAGAAAACTAGTTGATTCATACATGATAGATTTTTATCCATTGCCAATCTAATCAAACAATCAATATTTTTACAACTTCACTCCACTTATATTCTAAATCTACTGGTGATTTATTTTATATATATATATATTTTTTTTTTTTTTATGAAGAACATAGAGAAATGTGTTATTTGTTGTGAATTGCATAGTCCCTTTAACTATTGAGTCTTTGATCACAAGTTACGCCCCAAGCCATTCGGCCGATGGAATGCCTTACCAAGCGTCGTGCATCATTTTTCAAAAAATAAAAAAAAAAATAAGAAGAAGAAGAAGAAAAAAGAAGAGCAACAACAACAACCAAGTTGGTAGCTCAGTCGGCAAGGGTGACAATATGAAATCGAATGAAAAGGCATAAAGTGTACCAAACTTCATTTTCTTATCCCACAAAATTGAAGGCCAGAAGTGGAGGCATGGGTTGGAGTGAAACCATAGACACGTGTTTTGTCAAATGGTGTGAGTCGGGTGAGAAAATTTTTTCTTTTAGGTAAAAGGTATGGAACCTAGAGACAAGTTGAAGAGCTAAGTGGCATATGGACTCATCACTCATTCCATATAGACCAACAAAGTTTGGTCCAATATTCGTGCACTTCATTATAAGATTATAGAAATATCAAGAAATTGGAAAATATTTTATCATTTTTTAAGGTGCAAACCATAGAGGGACAATTTGTCCTTTTTGTTCAGTGTAGTCATGTAGATAATATTGTCTTTTTAGAGTGGAATGTCTTAATAACATTCTGTATTTAAAACTTGACATCTTTGGATTACACCTGTTTTTTTTGCAAAAGTTTTTTAAGTTATGGGTAGAAAAGGATTTTAAAAAAAATTGAAAATTATTTATTATATTTTTAAGGAAAAAGTTACCTATTATTATGTCTTATCAAAAAAGGTGTAATTATCATGCTCATCTTTGTACAACATATTTGAAATGACAATATATTCCCTTAGAAAAATTTGTATGTATTCATAAAAAAAAAATTGTATGTAATACTAGAAAGGTTTTAAAAAAAAAAATTGGAAGTTACAAATTAATAAAGTACTGAAAGAGCCAAGTTTCACTCCTCCGTTCTCTCTAACATAAGAATTGGACTCTGGTTCATCAATAACTCTTGCACCATATTATTCATTGTCCGATATCTCCAGTCCAATTAGAGGGTTAGAAAGGGTAGATGAAATGATTATCTTTTCACCAAGGTGGAGGAACTACTTAATATTTGATAAAATGAGTGTCCATGATATAGCTAGTGCCATTATATGCAGGGTTTGAAAACCTAGATCCAAGATCCAAATTTGTTAGGTCTGAATCAACCCTGACGGATTCTAATCCATTCATGACAAGTGAAAAATCGGTCAGGATTGGCCCAAAGCTGCATTAATCTTAGATTTTGGTAGGGTATTAATCGATCTGATCCTAATTTTTAAAACCTTAATTACGTATAATACCAAGACAAGACATTCAATCACTTTGATTGATTCAATTAAGGAAGGCATTGTATTAGAATTTGCACAAAATTCCTCTATGGGGAAGCTGTGACTTGAACATTGGATCCTCATTGTCACTAATCGCTCACTGCAGAGGATCTGAGTCCATTAGAATTTGACTCCACTAATCTTTTTTTAAGTAATCGTCCTTTTTGCTATATTTGGGATTGAGAAATTTATTCTCTTCACATTGTTTATAGCAGTCATGTAGGACTCATACACAATTTGTATCTCATGGATTCAAATTTCAGATGGGAACCAAGAATCATTCATTTTAGGTTTGTGTGTTGCCATGCATTTTTAGAATAGATTTTGTGTCTAGAACACATTCTAAAATCCGATTCTTTTCTATTTTCTCGCTTTAGAATACATTTTAACCCCAAATTTATTCGAATAAATCATATCAAACCTAGCCTAAGAATATAAAAAACAATCAATTACCCAAATTGATGGTCAATTTTGACATATCTATGGCTAATTTAAAGTTTTTGGATTGGCAAGCAAAATCCTGCTTGTTGAAAAGTTACAGATTATCCGCATGAACAAAATAGAGTTTAAAAATTACAGAGAATTGCTAAACAACACAGAAGGCAAAGAGATGAAGCGAAAAAAGAACTTCTCCCTTCTCCCAGTGATCTCAGCTTCTCTTGACAGGGTCGAAGTTGGCTACTCCAACGACTGCCCCACTGATGACAGCAAGAACTACTCCTCCAGCGACAATGCTGAGCAAGAAGTTTTTAAGAGAAGGAGATGCAGCAGCTTCAGCCACATCAGGAATCACCATTGAAGCTGTCAAAGCTGCAGCGGTTAAGCCCGTGAAAGCCTTCTCCTTCAGCGATGCTTGAATTGTAAGCTTTGCATCGGCTCTTGATGATGTCTTGGCTATCCCCTTTGATGGGTTCCTCACTAGCAAAGGCTTGATGAAGGCATCAGAGCTTGGAGGTTGCCTCTTGCGGCTTGCGGAAGTTAATGGCAGTGCCATTGAAACAGCAGAAGTGGATGCCATCTCTCTCTCTCTCTCTCTCTCTCTCTCTCTTTCTCTCTTCCACTGATGCTTATTGAAGATCTCTGTGGGCTTTTTGAGAGGAATGGATTGGAGAACTTAGATGGATGGTGATGGAGGAATTAGGAAGGGATGTGATATTGAGATAGCAGTTGCCAAGTCATCTTCCTTTTGTTCCACGTGGCTGTTTCCCTACTCTTTTTGGAAGATAAGGTTATCCTACTAAAGTTTAAGTTGAAAGATATCTTTGGTTTCTCTGGTTTGGTGTTCTTGATTTTGTGGTGGGCACTAAAGCGCATCTCAGCAAAATTCTCCGTTTAAAAATGTTCTTAAAAATGAGCAATTGGAGTGTACGAGGCTCTCACTACTACAGTGTTTAAGAAGAGTAAATCCAGGCAGACTTACCCCTTGTTTCATAGGAAATAATATTTCCACAAAAATCCTCACTTAAAATTGTCATATGGTTCAAATAATCCAAATTAGATTAGGTGTGGAGCTGGAGCTAGCAAGCCTTATGTGTGTGATTCTAATGCTCCATTGCATGGGCCTACGGGACAGCCATAGTGAGAAGGATAGGCATTTTTTGTTTTTTTAATTGTAAAGAAGGGGTAGGGTGTTAGGATTTTTATGTGAGCTTAATTAATACCAATTATCTATTGGGCTTAAGCAGTTATAGATCTACTCTGATTATAAAACTCTTAATCCAATCTATTGTGGGAGTGGAATAAGATTTTAGGGATTCTATTATAAATAGTTAATGATCCTTACATTTGTCACTTAAATACCTTTAAAGTTTTAAAAACATAACTCCTCTCACAGGAGTAGTAAGATGGAATTCCATTTAACCCCAAGGGGTAGCCGAGTTGGCAAGAGACCTTTGCCTCAGGAAATGTGTGGTTCTGGTTCTGGTTTTGAGGCGTGGATACCCATCGTTAGTAAAAAAAAAAAAAAAAAAAAAAAAGATGGAACTCCATTCATTAGTTATTCATTGTCATCTTTATGGGATAAATCTTCAAGCACGTTGGACATAGGTTCGTGATCAATACTCGTGGGGTTTCTAAATTTACATATAGGTACTCCTCTAATCTCGTTTATCATTCATGTAATGGGGGTGTCCCATTAATTATCATACATACGATAAATTTAAATATTTGTACATTCTAAAATCTATGAGAAGATTATCATTAATCTTAGTTTAGGGACTCCACCAATGCTCAAGAGGTGTGTGATTACTTTTTTTTTATGATTTGTACAACAACATTCCTCTCAATTGGCATTTTTTTTTATCCACTGGGGTGGAAAGAGTGACGATGAAAGTGATTTTAGCGAAAAAAGAGTTGGTCGGATATGGGTTTTCTTCCATGATCAGGTAGAGTAATAGTGATTTGAAGAGGAAAGATGGGTCAAGGCTCTCAACATTGGATTAAAAATACAAGTGTCAACCTCAGAGAGGTTGGTGGTAGATGTTTGTATGCAAAGATTGTTGGAAATGAGCCGAATCCTCTAGATTGTGAAGAATTATATAGGTGGGATGGTTAGAGGCCGTCGATGAGGCTGATCTTGGACCCCTTGGGCCAACTACTGAGCTACCTTGTCAAAGTTTGTAAGGAAGCATTAGGATCCTTTGGATAACCGAATTCTAGCCACCTTTTATTATGATTAATTTTGACCATATGGAGGGCTCATGTGGGCAAATCCAAATCGTTGGATGTATGAAGTTATGTTAGGATTGACCAACTGTCTAATTTTTATTTTGGCTAAATAGCCACGTGGCCACATGTCTAATTTTAAGGATTTAATCCATCATATAAAATTAGTCTTGTCTTAATAAAATTTTCAAACTTTACCATGAGGCATACAAAATCCCATTTCGATTAAAACTCGACATTTGAGTTGGAAAGGTTGGGGCTACTTATGGGCTAAATTCACTGAAGGAGATTATTGAGATCAAAGATGGAGCGGTGTATAGTTTTTCAGTGTAATTTTACATCTTGAAAGTGATTTTAGTAACGTATTATGGATTACTGTTGATTATAATGAGAGGGTGACATTTTTATAACATAAATCATAAATTGAAAGTCATTTCAGACACTTTTTACCATAGAGGGAGAATAATGATTCTATTCACATGGTTTATTACTCTAGATCATAGGTTTCCTTAGCTACCCTATCGAGTAAAGAATACTTCTGCATTAATATTTAAGGGGAGCAAGTAGCATGAGAGAGAAGATTGATGAGGTGTGACGAAACAATACTTAACATAAGAGGACAAGGATGCCATTTCATGGGAGGAGAGGGATAGATAAAGAGGATGCTAGTGTACCCTCTCATGCCAGCTTAAAGAACTTTTCCCTATATTTTATATTTTTTCTTGATTGATGACATGTTGAATTTCACAATATGACTCAATCACAACCCAACTTCTATCATAGGAGGAAAGAAAAAAAAAATCGAATTATTATACTTATGGGGAAAAGAATGCTATCTAGTTGTGTGACCTTTGTGCCAAGACATAGGAGTGTGCATAATTACCGCCCTACATCCTGTGAAATAAAAATATCACATCCATGTTGATAACCTTGTGTGCACTCTTATTGGCCCTTGCGATGGTGCACGGCCACGTGACTAGGTATTGATCTTTTGCCCCATATTTATTTATTTTAAGGGGAAAAAAACCCTGAAAGATAAGCGCAGGGGCCACGTGACTAGGTATTGATCTCTTGCCCCATATTTATTTATTTTAAGGGGGAAAAAAACCTTGAAAGATAGTGTGGCCCCTACGCCCAAAGATAAGGGTGAGAAATGATCACCTCACCACATGAAAGGTGGAAATCCCACACTTATTGATACTTTCATACATGCTGCCTGTGGAGACACACTACATTTCGAGGAATCTTCTCCCATTACTTTAAATCATTAAGGGGGGTGCTCATTGAAAAGTAGTAAGGTCTCTGTCATGAATTCCTTTGTTGGAGTTTCAAGCGAGAAATGGACCTCTCCAGTGCCCATCAAATTTAATGTGTTATTTTATATATTTAGATACAATTATTGAAGTTAACTGTAGAATTGCTTAAGCTTTATGAATTAGAATTGTACAAGGAGGAAGAACTTCCGCAGATTAAAAATTTCTGATGTTCTCGTTTTTCTTGTCAATCTAAAATCTAAAACCCTAGAAGTAAAAGTAAAACACTTGAAGGTTGAAGAATGGGAAACATTGGATCGGGTAGGGAGGCAAAACACTCCTCTGCAGGTGAAATGGGTCGATGGAACAGGCGCTTCACCTCGACCGTTCGATACGTATTCGCCACCTGCCTCCATCTCCAGCCTCGCTGCAGACGATGTTTTTCCATTTTTAAACAGTTACGTATCTTTATACCGAAAAAATAAACTTACGTATCTTTCCATTCTATTAATCTTGGAAAGGTCAAGACTGATCATCTCTCTCCTCTTCCCCAACCTTCCGCAACCCAAACCGATTCCCTCTCACCCTCGCCGTTGGCTGCCCCCAGCTTTGAAGACACTTTCCCTTTGATCGCTTAGACTGAAATTTTGTACAGGTTTGGAGGACCTTACTTGATGAGGGAGAGAGAGACAGACGGAGAGGCCGAGGGGGACGCCTTCGCTGTTCGTAGTACTATTTGGTGGCAACACTCAATCTCTGTGTGGCAGAGACTCTGCCTATAGACGATAACTGGATCCTGCGCTGCCACAACCAATCCTGGTCATCTCTCTCTCTCACCATCTCCTAATCAATAAACCCTAAGTCCAGAAAGCCCATCTCTCGAATCATCCCCTCTCTTTCTTCGTTGCAAAGGGTTGAAGGGTTCTTGCTTTCTGAAAGTAGTGTTTACGTGCTGCAATTTTGTTTCGCAACTTTGTTCTTATTAGCGCTGTTTCAGGTGCGAATAGAATCAACTTTCCTTTGACATGTTTGATGAAGATCTAGTAAATAATTTCTTTTGTTTATTTAGATTTACTCGGGTTTTTTTTAGAAACATATTCGGCTAGGGTTTTGATTGATTAGTTCTTATGTGCTGATCTGACTTCTCGCTACGATCTCTGAATTCTCGATTAGGTTTCTGCGTGATTTTTATTGTCATTTGAGGTATGGATGGGGAGTTTAGGCTAGAACTTTTAGAGGAAAGGCATGTGGTTGTCGCTCTTGAGAGGCTTCATATTCCCCTCCTTCAACCTTTACAGAAGCCCCAGTTTCAACGTCGTGATTCTTCATTCCTTCAAGCTCATTCGTCTTCTGAACCTTGTCTTCTTCGGCTTCCTAAGACAAGTTTCCTTTTATAAACAGTTATGTATCTTTTCATTTTATTTTAATCTTATGTTTCACCCCCCAAAAAGACTTGGGAAAGGTCCGAGTCTGATAATCTCCCTCTCCCAAAACCCGTCTCTCATCCTCCCTATGTTAGAAAACACTTTCCCTTTGATCGTTTTGCCATTGCAATGATTTTTGCCATATGTAAGCGTCATTTAGACAAATTTTACGCAGGGGGTTGTTGGACTTTAGTTGAAAAGGAGAGAGACAGAAAGAGTGAGACGGAGAGGCTGAGTGGCTTCGTAGTACAATTCGGTGGCAACACTCAATCACTTTGTGGCAGAGACGCTGCCTATTAAAAGGTAAGTGGCCCCTACACTTAATCCACTGTAGATCGTTAGATCTACCTGTTGGTGGTTAAGAAGACCCATCATGTATTCGGTTGGGATTGGCTTGGACTGATCAGAGTCCTGTTCCTAATCCCTTGCACCATGATTACTACACATAACATTGTTATGCTACTATCGCTAATATTATCATGGGTACTAATGTTGTTGTTGTATTGTTGTCTCTGTCAGTGGAGTCAGAAGGAACTATATTTACCATAAAAAATTACCTTGATGTTTCAACCTATATGTAGCTCCAATTAGGGTTTTGTTTTATCCTACACATTGTATTTTTGTGTTGTCTTTTGTTTTCCTTGGTAGTTAAAGGTCTGATATTCCACTTAATAATAATTAGAAACATAGCCTTATGATTATACTTTATCAAAGATATAGTATTATTTTTCTCTTTTCTGAGAGAGAGTCCAGTTTGTCCATGCGGTTTAAATCTCATGTAATTTTTTTTCTCCCAATTTTTCCAGTAGGGTATTGTCTTCAGATGCTAAGTGAACAAATCTGATGGCATTGCAAGAAAGTCTAGCTAGGTTCAAGCAGCAGCAGGAGAAGTGCCAATCTACCCTCACCAGCATCGCCCGAGCGGGAGCTTCAAAGACAACCCATAGAGCTACACCTGCAAGTACATCATCACCAGCTCCAGCCAGAGCTCCTGTCACTCCTGTCAAATTCTCAAATGACACAGAGAGGCTTCAACATATCAACAGCATACGGAAGGCTCCTGTTGGTGCTCAGATTAAGCGTGTTCTAGACATACTTCTAGAGGTATGGAGGTGATCTTTCTTGTGTGTGTGGTTCTAAATCAACAGTTTTCCCCTGATTTCTACTAAACATTTGAAGTTTTTTCTACAAAAATATTTTGTTGCATTGGTTATGATACCAAAATGCTTTAGCTAGTGCCTCTATTCTCAAGGAAAAGAAATAGACATTCCCATGACTTGTAATGCCAGATGGGTTATAAGATAGTTTCAGAAGCTAAGCTGAGAAAAATGTAATGAACATATTTACTTGCTAAAACTATGATGACCGTAACAGAAGCAAGAGTTAAGAGTCTAGGAAAAAAAAATCGCTATATGTTGTGAGGAACTGGGAACTTTGCTGAATAAATAGGAAATTGGCTGATGATGTGATGTGGATCCGAGGGAGTCGGATCGCTTAGGGACCAATAATTAATCAATGACAACTCAAATATCGAAGAGAAATGACAGTTCTGTAATTAGTTGAAATCTCTAATAAGGTGTGGCAATTTAGTAATTATAAGAAACTTAGAAGGGAGTGGCAGTCTTGTAATTAGAATGAATTTAGAAACATAAGCAAAGGGTTCAACAATCGGCTAATAGCAAGGGTAGTTCAAGAAATTACAATTAAAGTTGGGACAAAACAGAATAATAAGTGAAGGGGTATTATGGTCAAACCAGGGGGAGTAAATGCCCTAACAGCCCACGATGCCCCAATCTTCTTCTTCCTTAGTCGACCAGCAAAGGAAGAATGAGCAGCAGCTTGCGATGATGATATCTCCTTCAAAACTTCTTTGTTAGGCTTGAGATTTCAGGCGTAGGGTCTCAAGAGGAGGCTCTTCCAAGTCCATATAACAAGCACTTGGATCTACCAGCAGGAAGGTTGCGAGAAGAGCCTGAGATTCTTCCTAGCGGTAGAGTGGCGTCAGTCTCAGGGAGGGTTCCCTTCGCTCAAAACCTTAGTGCTGATAGACCAGCCGCAAAGGAGCAGAACCCAGTTTCCGTTGGCTGCAACCTTTGCCCAGAACAAGGTATTCCCAAACCAGAAAAGTAACAGTAACTACAGTAACAATAGAGAGGGGAAGAGAAGGAAACCAGAATAATAAAAGGAAGAAGAGAATGAAAAGAGAAAGAAGAGAAGAAATTGGAAATTTTTAGAGGAAGAAGAAAGGGGAATCGACAGCCATGGTTTCAAAACCAAAAAAAACTTTCAAATTTCTATTCTTCAAAATCTAAAACTAAACTTCTCCATCGTTTACATATCCAATGTAAAGGAAAAATCAAACAATTAATGGCAACTACTGAAAAGGAAACTATTCTAAAATTAGAAGCTAGCTAATTTCAAAGGAAATTGTTTCTAAAACAAAAGAAAATAAAATCAAAGATATATTTTTTTTTCTAAGTCCATCGGCCAACTGCATCATGATGTACAGGAAAGTCAATATTTGACAGGGGACTGAATAAGGACATTAAATTAATATACTTTTGGATTATAGCTACAAGAATTTGTAAATACTAGTGAAAGCATCCATATTTTTTCTAAAGTTTGGTTTATCTGCATTCTTCAAGCTATTGATCTATGGAGATGGTATGACCCCCCCCCCAAAAAAAAAGCATTAGCGCTTAAGTTCAATCCTTCAGCTTGTTTCTATCTCATGTTTCGCGTCTTCTCAAAGCTGGTAGACAACAAGTTTGTATTCTAAAGAATTATGTGGTAATCAGTTATGTTGGTACAAGGACATTTGAGAATGTTGCTAATTCTCCTTTCCTTTGAGAACTTTAATGCTTATCTACATCAAACTTCCTTGCAGACACGGTTAGCGTATACACCTGAGCAGATCAATGAAGCATGTTATGTTGATGTAAATGCCAACAAAGCTGTCTTTGACAGTTTGAGGAATAACCCTAAAGTGCATTATGATGGGAAGTGCTTCTCTTACAAGGTAACCATTTCATGTTACATGTGAAATGATACGGCAGTATTTTTGGACCAAATTTAAGATTTAACCAGGCGAGTTCTGGTTTTTTGACTGTATGCGCTGGATGGATAAATGGTTGCTCTTGCTGTAAGCCTTCCAAGTAGTTATAAAGTAATTTTGTTTATGGAACATCTGCAGTCAAAGCATGATTTGAAGGACAAGAACCAATTGCTTGTATTGATTCGGAAGTTTCCTGAGGGAATTGCTATTATTGATCTCAAGGATGCATATCCAACTGTGATGGAGGACTTGCAGGTAAATTTAAATTTGGCGACATTTCTTTTAAAGCATTTTTACAGTATAGTATATCTGACTGCATCCATTCTTCTATATATATATGTTTTTTTTTTTACATTAAACATATATAAAATAGAAGCTGTTTAAATGTAATGGTTCTCTTTTAACATTTGGCTTGGATGATACCTATTAACCATTGGACTGTAGGGCTATAACCAGGCTCTGTTTTGTCTGGGCCCAATATTGGCTGAAGCCCAGTTTCTGTTACTAAGAATATGGGCTTGATGGCCTGCTTCTTCTTCTCTCTTATTTTCCATGCCACTATCTAAAATTCACTTGGTCTAAATACACATCCTAAACTCCCTTTCTGCTTATCCCACACTCACACCCACACCTACACCTACACGTACATGTACACCTTTTAATTCTACTCATTTAGTTTCATCCCAACTACTTGGGATTTGCTACTCACATCTTGTGCAGTTCACTTTCCATACAATTCATTAGTATTCATATCTGTTCTCAGTTTCTCGCTACTTAAATCAAAGTCATTTTGGCTTTCCCCTTTGTTTGTTAACACCTTTGATTTGCACGTTTTTACTTTTCATACTTTTGAATTCATTAATCCTTGCTACTTATGTCCATATGATCTCAAATCAATTTTCTCCTCTTTTTCTACTGGTTTGGAGATATTTGGGAATGCTGTAGGATGCATTTATTTCTAATTTTATGACAAATTAACATGTGGAAGTATAATTAGTGTCATCAACATGGAAAAAGTTTTTTAGTTTTGATTGGATAATTGTTTATGCCTCTTTCTTTTTTATGGCTGAATATGTATTAAATCTTTTGTTCGATAGACAATTAATCGCAGATTAGGAACTACAACAACAACAACAACAACCTTAGCCCAACTTAATGGGGTTGGCTACATAGAGATTCCAAGCAAGGACGTGTGCGAGGATCCATGCAAAAAATGTGATTGGTTATGGCTAATTATAATAAGTGCCGGCTGTCAACTCTAGGCTTTTGCATGCTAAGGAACCAATGTTCCAAGTTCCTAATCTTTTTTCATGGATGTTATGAAGGGAAGAAGGATTAATATTGCTTGTATTCAAAAGACTAGATGGGAGGGTAAAAATGCAAAGCCGTTGGTTTTGTTTTTTTTTTGGGTGATTATTACCGAAGAAGAGAAGGTGAGAATATAAAATGGGGGAGCCCAAAGGGAGGGGCAAAACTAGCTACGAAGAAACAGTGAGCCTGTTCTTTGAGGAATCCCTTATAGTAGGGTGGGGGAGTATGGAGAGCTTAGAACTAATTTCAAAGTAGATGGCATTCCAAATCTTGTCAAAGGAGTAGGAGTTGCGTGTCCATCTTCGAAGATTGCGTCCCATCTAAATGTTATTGATGGAGGCACAAAAGGTGAGCTTGCCAACAGTGTCACAAATGGAGTTCTTTGCAAAAGTCATATCTACCTAGATCCACTCTCTGAAGGGGGAGGATTCTTCTTCTGATTGGCAACATTTGCGAAGGACTTCCTTCCAGACCCTAGAGGATAAGGGGCTAGAGAAGAAGAGGTGGTTGACGTCTTCTCCACCCTTCCGACATAGACAATAAGAGGGGGAAATTTGGATATTCCTATGGATGAGGAATGACTGCATGGGAGGCAGTTGGAGAGAGTAAGACAAACCGTGAAGTTGTGACGACGAATATGGCCTTTGAACCAAATAGTCTTGCTAAGGTACCTCTTGATTTAACCAGATTCCAGGTTGTGGAGCTGAAGATGCCTAACAAAGAAGGAAGCCAAGTGCTCTGTCCCCTCTTCCACAATGACCAGGGGAGGGGGGTAAGCAGCCCATAAGGAGGCTAATAGAGAGGGGGGGGGATTGAGGAGGGTCCTAGTCATGGCAACAACTGGTGAGTTCTACTCAATCTAGAGGTATAAAAAACTCTCACACTCACAATAGAAGAGAGAATTCCCAAGGGTTGCTAATTATCAAGCCGTAGAGAAGTAGAAGTACCATCATCAATGTAAGATGAGATGGCTCCAAGGGAAGTAGGCCTACTATTTAGGATCTAGCACCAAACCCAAAAGGCATTAGGGAGTGGGAGTTGGATGACTTTAAATTATGGTATACGGGAGATCAAAGGAATAGAAATGGAGTGGGCATAATAGTGGATAAAGATCTTAAGAATGATGTGGTGGTAGGTTAAAAGATTTGGAGACAAAATTATATCCATCAAGCTTGTGTTGGAGGAAGAGATTGTCGGTATAATTAGCGTGTGTATGCACCCTAAGTAGGATAAGTGCCTCAGTGTGCAAAAACATAAGACTGGGTAACCCATTTATCCTAAGATAAAGTTGGGGGGTGACTTAAATGGCGATTCCTTGATTTCATGTACTGATTAGATGGTCAAAAAAGGAAATTGGGACTTTGAGGAAGACATTGATACGATGTGGAACGAGATGACTTGGTGGTGGGATGATGAAGTTCAAGTTGTCATTAAGACTAAGAAAGCTACTTTTAAGACTTTGCAAAGAACTAAGGAGACAGTCGATTTATATAGGTATAAATTTATCAGAAATAAAGCTAAAAAAGAAGTGGGGATAGCTGAGGTGAAGAAATATGATGATCTTTATAACAATTTGAACACAAAGGAAGGGGGAAAAGCTCTTTATAGGATAGTTAAAATGCGAGAAAGGAAGAATAGAGACTTTGACCATGTTAAATGTATTAAAAGTGATGATGACAGAGTGGTAATAAGGGATGAGGACATTATGGAGATGGAAAGAGTATTTCTATAACCTATTAAATGAAGTCATCATGAGCAATCATAGTTTTTAAGGCAGTAAGGCGACGGAGGCGTTTGAGGGTTTTTCGGAGCGCCTTAGCGATAAGGCGAGCATAAAGCGTCGCCTTATCGACTAAGCGTTCCTGTGTAATTTTTTTTTATAAAACCAATCTATTTTGCTAAAATCCTAGTTGAATCCTATTACTCATATGTTAAATAAATATTAAAGGTTCATATTCATACCAATGTAAGATATTCATTAAGAAAACAAATCAATAAAGTGAATAAACTAAGTTCATCAATCATCAATCATCAATCATCAATCATATTAACATATAATAGAATTACATAATTATGAAACAATTATAAATATAAAGAAAAGAAGACAAAAAATACAAGTATTTATTATACTTACCTCTATGATGCCAAAATGAGTGCCTAAGCCCTAAGGTCATCCACTATATTTCTACTCCTGTCAAAGAAGAATGAAGCTTACCGGAGCAAAATGGTCGCTTGGATAAGTGGTTCTTCCTTGTTCCTTGATTCCTTCTCAAAACCCTTTCTTAAAACCCTTGACAAAATCCAAACCTTGTTTGTGAATCGTGTTTTTGTTTTGTTTGTTTTGGTTATTTTTGGTGGAGTAAAGCTGATCCCATACATCTCAAGTGTTAACAAAACCATACACCTACCAATAAAAAATCTATATTTGGAATCTTCATCAAGTAATTTTAAAATGTGTTAAAAAAAAAATAAAAAAAAATAAAAATAAAAATAAAAAAAAAGGAAGAAAAGAAACCCATAAGGCGCCACTTCACATAAGGTGGAGCACTGCCTTACCATCTCTAGACCGCATCAGCGCCTTAAAAACTATGATTGGGATTATGGCAGAGCGGGGGTTTGATTGGAGAAAAATGATCTCTGACAAACTAGAGCTCTAATTGACGCTCTGCTCTGGTGGAGGTCCTGATGGGATGGATTAGTCATCAAGATCTCCAGGGAAAACTGGGGTTTAACAAGTGTGGTAGTGCTGGTAATGGTTTGTGGCAGAAGAGACCAAGTTAGTGGACTTGGGTATGAAAACAGGGTTGCAACAAAGGTTTACTGGTAGGCTTTATGGGGATGGATGAACAAAGATAACATGTGAAGTTTCAGGCTAATGGAGTAGTATAAAGAGGGTAATAGAGAGTTGCAGGTTGCTGAATACTAATAAAAAACTGAGCATCTGGAATGGTTGGAAAGGTGGGTGAAACTGACATATTGGATGACTATTTGAATGGAGAATTACAGGACTAAAGAGTAGGTGAATAATAATTGAAGGTTGAAACTATGCAGAAATGAAGAACAAACTCTCCTTATGGCCTAATGAATCCACCCTGTTGGCCAAGGAGAATCCTCTCCTGAACTCACAGTCAATCCACACTATTTAGAAGCAATCATCAACTTTCATTAATCAAAGTCGGTGCTTTACATTGCAGCACTGACCCCTCTTTATAGGAATGGGTTCCACCTTGTTATATTTGGACTCCAACTACAAACCTTCAACAACAACAACAATCATAACCTTATCCCAACTTAATGGGGTCGGCTACATGAATCCGAGATAGGAATGAGATTAAAAGAGACAACTATGTACAGAAACTCTTCTAGTGTAGCCTAGAATCTACTAGAAGAAACTAGAACTGTCTACAGCTACTCTAATCCTGTTCACCAGCTTCTAGAATATGATCAACAAAATAGAAACCAAGTTAAAAGACCAGAAAATAGAAACTAATACTGCTAACCTTCTGCTGCTGCTGGAAATCTCTAGAAACTGCTGGAACGAAGATAATAACAAGACCAAAAGGGGGATCAGTTGGCCTGATTTCCATTTCTTTTCCTGCTGACTGCCATCAGAGGGAGACTAGGAGAGGATAATGGCACACAAGAAAATTCCATGAGGACCAAATTGTTGTTTCTACAGAAAACAAGGCATGGGTTTGATTATCTCTCACTGGAAAAAAAAAAAAAAAAAAAAAAAAAGAAAAAAGGAGAGGCATGAGTTTGATTGGACAGAGCATGGATGAGAACTGAACTTTGGAAAACAATGAAAACGAATTGGACAGTGAATGATGTTGATCAACATGAAGAGTAAAGTCATGACATGAGGTCAATTAGTTTTCACCTGCTAGTTAACTTGCCGTAGAAAAAGTTTGTTAACCACTTAATGTGTCTGGTGACTCTGGTCATGTGGTAACAATTGTTCTTTGAACTGAGCTGGCACTGAGGTCAAGTGTTTTCTGGCTAGCCTAATGGACACAACCTGACAACCTTGAGCTGGTCAGTCTTAGTAAATTATACTTTGCTTAGTTGGGCTTGGTTTGAGATGCTCTATTGATTCTTGAGCCTCAGTCCTAATTTTTTTTTTCTACATTTATGCTGTCCTAAAATTCATATATTTTGGTGGATATATTTTCTGTTTGACAGTTAGTAGTTCGAAATATTGTAATCAGAGAATTTCTGGTGTAGTTTCTTAGACAGAGAGAAGGGTTTAACCTAACTTCACAATCCCTACCATTGAAGTTAAATCTTCCCTTTTTGGACTTTTTTGAATTTTCTTGTGAAACTAACCTGCGTTAGCTTAGTTTCATCATGTGTATTATTAAGGGGGGTTGCTGTCTCTTAGGTGTTCATCGATGAGTTGGATGCCATCGCTCCTGCACGGAAGGATGGAGGCGAAGAGCTTTCTCAAAGAATTGTTGCAACATTATTGAATTTGATGGATGGCATTAATAGAACAGCTGGCATACTAATTATAGCTGCCACCAACCGGCCTGATAGTATTGATCCAGCATTGAGGCGGCCTGGGAGGCTTGACAGAGAAATTGAAATTGGTATTCTTTCATTTTCTGTTCTGAGTTTTTATGTGCCTCAACTCAACACTCCTAAGGAACACTCATTTGCATGAGTTTTCTTGTATATATGTACTGTATTGACTGTAGTTAGAGTGCTTATGCCATGGATTCTACATTCTAGTCCATGTTGCTGTTAATTGTGTATACTATGCTAATATGTGCAAAATTGAAATTGCTAGTACTATGCAGATGATATTTGTTTGTATACTTTCTCTTGGGATTTCTCCAGGAGAAAAATGCGGTGGCTTGCATGTCTTTAAGAAGATAGCTATTCAAATTATATTAAAAAAAGAGGGTGTACCCAGTGCACGAGGTTCCCACCACTGCGGGGTTTGGAGAGGGTCATAAGAAGTAGAATAAACATGAAATTAGGGAAACTTTTTGTTCAAATCTGGACAATTGAATCAAAAGAATTATTTTCTTATTCATTTTGAAATCAATGTGGTTGGAAAATTGAGCCTAAACAGCTCATCAAGGAAGCTACCTAATTTTTTCCATCTGGAGGGGTTGATTTGGTTAGTCTGACCATTGCTATACCTATGATCTTCTTTTTAGTTTATTAATGAAATTTTTATTTTTCCTGCCTCTCTATCCTAGGAAAAAAATAAAATAAATACTAAGCATTGTATATTTCAGTATTCTGATCTTCGACTGTCTATGGGAAAGGACATTTATTGAAATGAAGATTTAGGTTGAGCCTAATTAGTTTACTTTGCTACATCCTTGCAAATAAAAAATACGTTACCTCTAAGATTCTTTTTGGGGTGTGAAATTTCAGTCTTACACAAAATTCATTTTCAGGAGTGCCTTCTCCAAAGCAGCGATTGGATATTTTAATTGCTCTTCTCAGTAAAATGGACCATTCTCTTTTAGACGAACAAGTTCAGCATCTTGCTTCAACCACACATGGATTTGTTGGTGCTGATTTAGCTGCAATTTGCAATGAGGCAGCATTGGCTTGTCTTAGGCGCTATATTAAGTTCAAGAAATCTTGTACTCCTTCCAAAGTTAAGCCTGATGATGTGCTGCCAGAGGGACTGAGTCTCTCATCTGAAACTTGGTCAGCTGATATAAATGGGATCTCTGATCTTTCTAATGGTACAGAGAATGAAGATTCAGCATCATCATCATCAATCTCGGATCTGATTGTATCATCAGAAATTTCCAAAGCTTCTGCTCCCTTCTGGTCAACAGTTCAAAACAGAGGGGATGCTTTTCAAAATGGTCTATTGAGTAGTGTTAAGATGGCTCGTGATATTGAGGAAGAATATTCACTTAAAGTGGCCTTCGAAGACTTTGAAAGGGCTAAGATGAAAGTGAGGCCCAGTGCGATGCGAGAGGTATGTTTGTTTTCTTTTTTGACCCCTTTTTCTCTATGTCCATTTGGCATGTATGAGTTTCAATTGCATTTTTAATATCAAATTCTTTGCTAGTCAGTGCCAAACATATTCCCAAGTGTTGATAATAGATGAAAACAACAGTGTGAAGATATCTTAGGGCTTGAAAGGGGTTACCTTCAGATGAATAAAAAAGGAGTCAA
Source organism: Macadamia integrifolia (assembly GCF_013358625.1). NCBI lineage: Eukaryota > Viridiplantae > Streptophyta > Magnoliopsida > Proteales > Proteaceae > Macadamia > Macadamia integrifolia. Next base: position 17,230,326 of record NC_056560.1, read on the forward strand.
GAAGAAACCCCGGTGGACCTTTAGGAAGGTATGTGCAAAAGGACGATTGACATGCTCGTTATTCTCATAGAGAGACATCAGTTTGCCGACCCGAATCCCCTGTATCTGCATGTTATCTGTGGTCAAAAGGCTAAAACCTTGTCTTAAGCTACTAATAGTCCCCTGTACTTCAGCTGGGTAAGATGTCTTTAAATCTTGTATGAACTGGGAATACTCAAGAGCCTCAATAGGAGATGCTTTAATAGAAAAGAATCATCATTCCTGCTGGGCCTTCCTTTCTCTCCTAAGAATCTCCCCATCAAGAGAGAGATTGTTAATATCTGGGATATCTGCCTGTTGATTAGGGATCTCAATAGAATGGAGTCAGGTCAATTTCACCAGTACAGAACCTAATATTATTAGACACTGGTCAACCTTGGTCTGCTCTTTCCTATCAAACATGCACGGGCTTTGCCAATCTTCAGTATAGATGAGTTGAGCTCCACAGGTCAAGTTGGATTGACCCCCCTTCTTTTAATTGCAAACCCAACAGTCATCCGTTGAGAGTTATTGATGCAGTATCCGGCTGCTTCTGGTAGAAAGAAGTGGAAGAAAAGAAGCTGCAGTTTGGGTTTGTATCAGATTGGTTCAATTTTCTGGTCCAAACCTGGGCTGCGTTCCAGATCTGGCTCACCAGAAAATCTCCAAATCGTGGGCTGTTTCAAGAGTTTTATTTGTTTATTTTAGGTGTAATAGTTTGGCTGGAGTAGGGACTTTGTAAGTCGAGCCTTATCGGGAATATTATTCAGCTGAGTGGTCTCTCTAGGACACCCAAACATAGTCTGTGCCAAGGGAGGAAGTCTCCTTCACAGTTTTGGTTAATTTTTTAATTTATTATCATGTGTTTGACTCAGTTATGAACTCTCCAAACATAGTTTGCAGCTGACAGTCTTAGTCTATTTCTGTTCTTTTCTTTGCTGTTTGAGTCTTTATTTAGATTTATGTAAAGTAAGTGTAGTTGAAGTCAATGTTGAACCACGTAGGCTGAGTGATACTGAAAGCTCTTCTTCAGTAAGTTGAGTGAGGGCCTATTGAGTGATAGACCCTAATGTCGTGACTTAAGCAGCAAGCTAGCTAGTTGGATCTCGGGGGTTGGGGGGATCAAATGCTTTATTAAGAATAGATACTCCTTTCCTTGGAAGAAAATCAATCTCTTGAACTTTTGGACCTCAAATTGGTCTTCATTATCTAGGTGTAACCGCTAATATTGGGAAGTGAATCAGTAATGAAACCTTCACTTCATCAAGAATTTTTTGTTCTTTCATTCCAGGTAACCAAATACTGATACCGATTCTTCTGTTTAGCTACATCATTCTTTTGAGGAGTGTAGGAACTAGTCTGATCAAAAGAATACCACATTCAGAACAAAAGGTGAAAGTTCATTTTGAGTATATTGAAGAGAATTTTGTCATAATGAAATTTTTTTTAAAGGAAAAACCAAACTGATATTTGTATTATATAATATTCCTTGAAAATAGTAAAAAATTGTGAATGATCTTTTAATAAATACAACCAAGTTAACTAAGAATTATCATCCACAAAGATATTTAAATATAAAGAAATGGTCCCCAAAAACCAAAATGAACCAAAGAAAAAAACGATGACTCCTAACTACATCGTGGGAAAGAAATGATGTACGGTGATTCCTTCCGAGCTCACAAGTTTCACACTCAATGTGAGAAATGGACTTGAACCTAGGAACCATCTGCTTAAGCTTGGAGAAAGACAATTGTCCTAACCGATAATGCGAACGAAGAGGAGAATTACTACTCAAAGAAGTAGAAGCAGTTATAGAAGACAAAACATTATCTAGGTAGTAACATAAGAATTACAGAAAGAATTTTTAAAGATGAAACATGGAAGACAAGAATAAAGATGAAGTAGGAGAAACAATACTATGACCAGATATGGGAGAGTAAAAGTCCCATTAGCAAGAATAACTGGAGAAGGATGACTAGTTTTATGAAAGGAAGATAACAAATTTGACTTTTCAGTCAAATGAGAAGTAGCACTAGAATCAATACCCCAAGAGGTAAGAGATGAAGAAGCAAGTTTTGCAGCAATACTTGTATGGGTTAAAGTAGCAGTGGATAAGAAAGTGGATGAGGATGACTCAAGCTGTTGGACACGTTTCAGTAACTGAGTGACCAAATCATCACAAGATATGGATGTAGACTAACCACCTCCAGATGGAGAAGCATTAATATCATTTGATGACACCACATCAGAACTCCTCTCAGTTACTAAAGTATGAGCAAGTTGTTGTGCTCACTGAGGTTTGCAATATTAACCGTGCATTTTTCAGCTGAATGATTGACCTTGCTACAGTGCAAACACTGACATGAGGCTTAGTTGGCTTGCTGTCTGCTACCTCCACCAGTTCCATGTCTTTGATCTCCTCCTGACCTATGACTTCTATGAAATACAAAACCACAACCATGAGGCCCACGACCATGACCACCAGCAACAAAGGCAGAAGTGTCCTTAGAAGGGGAAGATGAATCAGACTTGGTGAGAGAGATATATATTGAATACAGAAGAGGCTTTATTAATGGAGGAAACTCGTTCGCTACCAAGTATTTGACTTTTAATAGGCTGCATATCAGAAATATTCAAACCGAATGGAAACTTGGCTACTAGAAACTGTGCATGTTGTCTTCAAAAAATTCAAGTCAGTGGTGCGGGGCTGATGTACATTAAGTTCTTCCCACATGCCCTTAAGGGTACTATAGTATTCACGATACTTGTCAAGGCTTCACCTTAGCGTCCAGGGGTTTCCTTGGGGTCTAGGTGATTGTCACCTTAGTGCAGGGCACCTTGAAATGATATCTAACCAGATTTGGCACTTATTTATGCTAAATATCATTTAAGTAAACTCTTTATTTAATATTTAATTCATAAATAGGAAAACACCCCTATTTGTATCCAATAAAAATAGTTAAAAAAATCATAGTCCAAAAGGATAAAAAGTCAACCTCCAGTTCAAGAACAAAAAATGGATTTTTGGTTATAGGGACAATTTTCAACTTGCAAATGCTTGGGTTGTTCCCAAATCTAAACATCCGTGAATCTTATCATGGTAAAACATTGCTAAAAACCAAAAGTGCGGTAAGATATTCTTTTGTTTTGATGTCCATAACTTTATTTTCATTAAGACAATTTTTAATAGCATTGACATACCTAAAAATAAGTGTTGACCAAAACATAACTTTGTTGATACAAACTCGGATTTAAGAAATCTTGGATTTGTTGGGTAGCTGGTTTTGTGCTCTGCCTGAGACAAAAATTCTTATGTAAGGTTATTCACCTGAGCAAACAACCTCAAAAATACTTTTAACTCCACATCAAAGTCAGTTCTCAATTTCAGATCTAAATTCCCAAAAGAACAACTCAGATATGAGAAATTAGGTTGAAAAGAGGAAAAATTAATAACTCACTGATCTATGCTCAGATGAGCCTCAAAGTTTGGTTGAGTACTCGAGTGTAGCTGACAGGACCCCAAGTAACCCTCAAAAGATGGCTGGAAACCACTAAGTATTTAGAAACCAATCACAACCCAGAGCTGGGCAGACTGGGGTTTTGCAAGGTTTTATGGAGGAATCCAACTGTTGCTTGTGGGGGCCTCCAAAAGGGCTCCTGTACTGGTTGAGTGCTCCTTTGGGGGGCTGGAGTAAAACCCAAAAGGGGTTGGCTGATTGGACTACAGATCAGAGAGATCTGAAGATTAACCCCTGGTCCAAGAAACCCTATTTTCTGAAATTGATTCTGTTCTTCGAGCTGATTATCAACTCCAATCTGTAGAAGGCCTTCAAGATTACAATCTGGTTGTAAACAACATTCAATCACTCACTCACAATGATCAAAATAAAGAAGAGAAAAGAAAACACGGAAGGGATAGATGTGGGTGTGGTGGACTATCTCAGTCCTTGGTCTCTCACCCACAGCTATCTCAGCTGTTGAAGGAATTCTTTCTCAGAATTTTTGGAGCAAACATGGCTGCAATTTCATTAATAATCAATTGTGTTTTGTGTTACAGCAACACCTCTTTATATAGTAGAGGTTAGGGACTCTATGACAAAGTAAGAATCAAATTAGGAAACAAACTAAAATTGAAACTTATGGACTTGAGACATGAAACTACCTAAAACCAATAACTTGTTTCTCTTTTTTTTTTCTTATAAGCATATTTTACTTTTATAAGCAATAACTTGTTCACTAAGACAATATAAGGACAATACTAGATTCTTCTAGAAGACCAATTCAACACTCCAAGCTGGAGTGGGACTAATCAAACCTCAAGAGGACAAAAATACAGCAACACTAGGAATCACAGGAGAGAAAAGAAACTTCTATGCAGGATGCTGCTGAGCTGGATTGAAGGCTGCCTTTCTGGTATTCTAGAACGAGTCAAAGAAGTAAAACTGAGGGAATATTGCGGGCTCGATGGCCTGCTGTAGTGAACCAGATCTGATCAAAACTGGGCTGGCGCGATAGCCCTATGGCTGGGTTGCTTTCTTCCTCCTTCAATAGTGTAGACCAGCATGTGTGTTTACGTTAGACCAGTTAAACGTATTAGAGGACGAGAACATTTCTCTAAATGTTGATTTTTTATGACTTGATGTGAATCAATGTCGAAATTTTTATGACTTGATATGGTTTAATGTTGAGTTTTGATGACTTGATGTGGCTTATTGTTGATTTTGATGATATAAGGTATATGTAGCATACTAAATAATGTTAGAAAAGAAGGAAAATAAAAAATAACACTTGGGCGCCTTGTTGCCTTAGTGCTTAGGCATCTCTCCACCGCCTTGTGTTACCTTGACAATTATGGTGCTTACCCACAAACTTGTCACACGGGACATTTTTTTATTTTTTAAATCGTCCCACACCTTTGTCTGTAATATTATACATAGGAGACTATAGGACACTGATCCATATTATTCCATAGCCACACAAGTAGAGTATCATTCTAATGCATCCACTCATACTCTTTGGAGTTCGTAGTAGGGGGTTCTGACATCAAATATTTTTAATTTTCCCTTGGCATTAATGTATACCTTTACAGCTTATGCCCCTAAAGATAGTTGCATGCACCATTGAGCTTAATAGCAGTATTTTATGTATTCACCACCTCCACAAAAGACTATGAATCACTAGTTGAACATATTATGACACCAAATCAAAGAATATATAATAGGAACACCAAAATACTCACAATAGCAAAACACAATGCACAACTTTTAAAAACTTGTCAAACCAGCAGCAATAAGCAAAACAGCAGTTTACAAGATCTACAATGAGCAAAATCACAGGGAAGATACCCAATTCAACAATAGGAGAAGTTGAATAGTAACCAATCAGTTCCTCTGATGAGTACCAAATTCAGGTCGATATGGGCAGGTTGTGGATTGGAATAGGATCAATATGGGGTTTGGGTTGGGAGTGGATAATAATGGCTGAGGTGGCTAAAGTTGCTATGTGGACTCTGCTTTTGTGTGGGGTTTTCCCTGGATTGTATTTTCTGTTGTTTCTCCTTCCCCATCCAGTCTCCCTCTTCCCCTCTCCCCCTGCTTCTTCTGTATTCTGTATTCTTTCTTCTTTGAGCAATAATGTGCCCCTCAAAGGAAAAAAGCAAGTTACTTCACCTAGCATGCATATTTTGAAACTCTCACCTATGTTGCCTCGTGTGGTCCTGTGTGATCAATAATGCTTAAAGAACTTAAACATGTTCTTTCATATTGGCACTTTGATCCAAGAGATCTGTTGTTTCACATTGGCACTTTGCATCCAAGTTTACTTCGAAGGGAAATGCCATAACATGGAACAAATAGTTCAAAAGTACTAGACATTTTAAATCAAGACTCACTTTTTCTTCTGTGTCAGGTTCTACTCGAGGTTCCGAAGGTTCGCTGGGATGATGTTGGTGGCCAGATTGAGGTTAAGAAACAACTTAGGGAAGCTGTAGAATGGCCACAAAAGCATCGAGATGATTTCAGGCGCATTGGAACTCGTCCACCAACAGGGGTGCTGTTGTTTGGTCCTCCTGGTTGCAGCAAAACCCTTATGGCACGTGCTGTAGCTTCTGAAGTAGGGTTGAACTTCCTTGCAGTAAAGGGCCCAGAACTATTTAATAAATGGGTTGGTGAATCTGAGAAGGCTGTAAGGTCTCTATTTGCAAAGGCAAGGACCAATGCCCCGTCAATTATATTTTTTGATGAAATAGACAGTCTTGCAATCATTCGTGGGCAGGAAAATGATGGGGCTTCTGTTTCCGATAGGGTCATGAGTCAACTTCTAGTTGAATTGGATGGTAAGTGCACACAAATGCATAACAACTGTAGAGTTTGTTTTTCTAGTTATGTACATCTGTCTGTTTACAGATTAATATCTATTGTCAGAAACTTCTGCAAAAAGTGTATCAATATTATTTTGGAATTATATTGTAAATGATGAATTGAAACTAACTTATGGTTCGTTCTTTTCTTTTCCTCTCCCCCCTTTCCTTTCTTTTTTGATAAACCCGGCTGGTTATCTATAGACCTGTTACATCACCTACCAATTCTTAACTTATTTCTCTATATTTTCCCTGCCAATAAATTTCTGAGAAGTGTGTTGAGAAGAAAAAAATATGACTAAACTAATTCTTCTAGCATCGCATTATTCTTTATAACAAACTAAGATGACTTTTGTTCAGGTTTGCACCAAAGAGTTGGTGTTACTGTTATTGCTGCTACAAACCGTCCAGACAAGATTGATCCGGCAGTTCTAAGACCTGGTATGACAAGTAACCTCTGCACCCCCCTCCCTCTTACCCCTCCCTTAAAATATTGTTGCTTCATAGTGGACCTATTTGTTGGGCAGGACGATTTGACCGGCTGTTGTATGTGGGACCTCCAAATGAAATTGATCGCAAAGATATATTCCGCATCCATGTGCATAAGATGCCATGCAGTCATGATGTCAGCTTGAGGGAGCTTGCATGTCTTACTCCAGGCTTTACTGGGGCAGATATATCATCAATCTGCCGGGAAGCAGCTGTTGCAGCGATTGAAGTGTGTTGAGTTCCTACAACAATTATATATGGTAAATTTTTACTCTAAGTGAGTTACTAATTTCTAATTTTCTACATTATCAGGAGAGCATTGATGCTTCGGAAATAAAAATGGCACATTTCAAGACTGCAATTGAACGAGTGCAACCATCAGAGATCGAGTCATACCACAGATATTCAGAAAGGTTTCAAAGGCGTGTCTCCAGTAGTTTTAGTACTGATGACATGGTGTGTCAAGCAAGTTCCAGAAAATCAAAATGGATTTCATTCTGGTAAACTTTTCTTCCACCTTTAATTAAAAAATAAAAAATAAATTCCACTTGTTTTTCTGCAAACCCAATCCTTAAATAATGTCTCCTTTCTGAAATAGTAAAGTGATGGAATTTGGTTTGATTTGTCGTAGCAGGTCACAACTGAAATCTGTTTTACTTCTATTCTTCCGGCTCCCAGCAGCACTTGCATCATCAAAGGCTTCTTAATATGGCTGCCGGCGGGCATATTTTTTCGTCATGTCCCATTCAATTTTGTCTCCTGAATCATGCTTGGCTGTTCATTTCAACTGCATATTGTGCCGCAAATCCTCTCCAAGTGATTTGAGTTGGGTGAAGAAATTACCCATGAGTATAGAGAAATGGACGTTACTTAACTATTTTGAAAATGTATTACGCTGGCTATGATACTGTATAGAATTTGAGTCCATGTAAATATTTTTTTTTTTTGTTGTTGAGGTCTTCTTGTAACCGAAGCGGTGAATTAAGAATTTGTAAGTTTCTTTTCGTCGCATCTTGTCTTATTCCCAAAAGTTCTTTGACTTAGGAATGATCATTGCAAATTGTTTTTTTCTTGCTCACTTTTTGTAGAAACATGCGAAATGATGGGATTTTTAAGGGAAAAGCATGATGGTTTTTAGATAGTTAAGCAAAGAAAAGACAAGCGAAAGAATAATGGAGAGAAGGCTTGCCGGAAGTCTGTCTATCTTGCCTCGTCGCAAAAGTGATTTGCTCAAGCTTTTTCTTATAGTTTAGTGAAGTGTAGAACTTTGAGATTTTGTAGTTCTTGAAGTTGATGGATTGTTAGGTGTTCTACATTTGCAGTTGGCCTCGACAATGGTGGAGGGGGTGGGGTTGGTCTTCTCTGTATTGGGTGTTTTTAATCAATTTGTAGGTATATGGTTTATGATTGCTTCAATCGTTTTGTCATTATATATTTTTGTTATATGGTTCATAATTTTTCTAATCGATTTAATTGTTTATTTGATTTAATCGGTTCAATTCATGAAAGGTTTTATTTTATTTAATAGTTTTATTTATATCAATCTAAATGCCTGAATCAAGTGGATCATATGGCGGCATTAGTATCCAAAATAGAAAATTAAAAGATAATATAAGAAACACAATTACATCTTGGATTTTTTTTTCCCTAGATCAATACTTTATCCATACGAATTGGGTGATATGGTACGGATTTTTAAAAAATAATAATATTAAATGTGTAAAATATGTTGGTAATTCAATTTAGTGAACATATACATATGTGATGACCTATTAAATTTTTTAAGCAAATATGATATATTAATTTGGTTAAAAGCAGCTTACCTGTTGCAAGAGATAAACAAATAAGCTCAGGCAATCAAAACCATATCAAAGATGGATTTTTTATTTTTATTTTTATTTTATTTATTTTTTGTGGGTGTGGCCGTGTGGGTGTGGGAAGAGTGGGTAAATGGTAATACCTTTGGTTAACAGTACTAGGAGATCACCCCAATGCCCCTCCCATCCCAGCCCCCATTGGTGGAATCATTAGTTCTAGGAATACTAGGGGCATGTCCAACATGAAAAATGTTTGATACTCCACTTTCGGCATTGTCATTAATAAAGTACAATAACCTAAAATTTTTAATTAAAGATTCACTTTCGCATTGCCATTAGAAACCCTTAAAAAAAGTTTAAAATTAACAAATCTTGGAATAAATGTCAATCCTCAAAGGCTCAAACCGATATCTTGCTCTATCTTGAAGTTTTGACTAATTTCTTGATTTATAAAACGAAGACTTAAAGGCCAAGAAAGATCAACTTGCACATTTGCCTCATTCATAGCCAACAGATTATCAGCCCTGTTTGCCTCCTTATAACAATGAATGAGCTTCCAATTTATTGATGAGAGATACTTGATGGTTTTTGAAGCAAGCTGCGGTATTCGATTCCACCCATAGCATAGGGCTAATTTATTTGAATGCCCAAGTATTGAGTGAAACAACCTTGGGGATGCCCAAGTATTGAGTGAAACAACCTTGGGGAACATCAGAACTAGCATGACCAAGGTTTCCGGATGAACATCCATCAATATTGGGCTTCATCCATCCTGATTCAGGTTTACACCAACGTACCTCAAGAATTCATTGGTATTTCTAAGAGTTCCCAATAAGCAAATCATTTACCTTGCAGAGAGGATTGGAGAGGGGGGGGGGGGTGGGGGTTGGGTTTGCAAATTTGTTAGAGGAAAGAGGTAATTAAGGATCCAATGGTCATTCCATAAATCAATGTTGCATCCATTATCTATGTTACATCGCACCATCTTGAAAAGAGAAGGTAGTATACTTAGGTGCCGTTTGATAACACTCTGGGAGAATGTTTCTGGTGTTCTTCTATTCTGCGGGAATGCAAATAGAACAGAAATATGTTTGGCACGTCCGGTTCATTTTTGTATTCCCCCGGAATGAACCAATGAAAAAGAATGAGTAAAGAATAAATTGCAAGAGTACCAAAAAGTTGCTTTTCTATTCTTTTAGGAATTTAGAAGAACACAACTACTCAAAACCCCCAATCCCTCTACTCCATCTCACGATTAAAAATCCCCAAGTTAAGGAAAACCTATTGCAGGTTTTCTCTCTCTCGGTCGCCGCTGCCCTCTCTCTCGGTCGCCGCTGCCCTCTCTCTCGGTCGCCGCTGCCCTCTCTCTCCTTCGCCGCTTCCCTGTCTCTCTCTCTCTCTCGGTCGCAGGTTGGGCGCAGGTCAGTCGCCGCTGCCCTCTCTCTCCTTCGTCGCTTCCCTGCAACTCACAATCAAAGTCGCCGCTGCTAAAAAAGGGAGGAAATCTTCACTAATTGCGCAGTCTCCGAATTTTATTTTACCCTCTTTTGATACTTGTTCCCACCGCCAGAATGCAATCATCCATGGTTACCCTGATCCCAAGCGACCTTCCCCGTATTGAAAGAGAATACAAGAATAACAACCCCATTTGATCTGGCAACCGAACTTTGGCAGATTCACATCCTTGAGATGGGATTATAATCTTTAGTCTAATATTTCCTATTCCCATTTAATTTCTTGTTTTTGCGGCACCGAATCATTTCCTCAAGAAGAAAAAGAACTAAGAAGGTAAAACACAATCGAAAACTTCAGATTTCAGAACAATCATGAATCCGTAAACAGATACAACGTAATTGATTGAGAAATGAAAAATATGCAGAACAAGTGATTTATTGATTGTAAACAAAAGAAATGGCTTCAAATTAAGAGGAAGCTGGATTTTCAGTGTCTTCAAAAATATGCAGAACAATCTTCAATGTCTTTGGGGCCATGGTGGTGGTGGTGGTGAGGCTGCTGGGTTGCAGCAGTCTCAGCAGCCACAGGTGATGGTGTCACTTCGGGAGCTGGATTTTCAGGGGGTGGAGGGTCTTTGGGAGGCTCTGTGGGTGGAGGAGCAGCAGCTGCTGGTGGGGTTTCAGTAGGTGGAGGGTTTGTAGCATCAGGGGCTGGTGGTTGTCCACCTTCAGGTGGTTCTGGTGCTGGTGCTGGTTCAGCAGGTTGAGTAGGAGGGTCACTTGGTTCTATGTGGGAGCAAATGGTGGCAATCTTTCTCGTTTTCTTGATAGCTTTGAGGATCTTTTCAGGGTCTGCCCATCCAATTATTGTAAGTTTCTGCTGTGGGAAATCGATATAGAGATCATATATCCCTGTAGAGAAATCAGATTAGTCATAGACTTTAATTTGAACAATAGGGGAACAGTAGGAAAAGAATATGTAGATTACTAGATTTGCATTGTTTAGGTACTTACCATTGATACCATGCAATGCCTTTTTGATCTTCTGTACACATCCATTACAGTCCATCCGGACTTGTATCTCTGTGATTCGAGGCTTCTGCATTTTCTGAACCCAAATGAATGAAGTCAGTGCCTTACCAAATGAACTGAAACACAATGTATAGAACCCAGTAGACTAGAACAATGGCTCAAAGGTAGAATCTTAGCTAGCAGTATTAAGATACAAATTATAAGTTTTAATTTTTAATTGTTATAATATTTTAGGAAGACTTCACTTACCTCTAACTCAGGAACCATTGGTGAGGTAGAGAAATGGAGAGAGCCAAAGAAGAGATAAGATAGTGGTTTCTTCTATGGAATTGGAATGTTGAAGTGAGTGAACAAATTATGTTTATATTTTATTATTTCTTTTAAGTAATAGTATTTTAAAAGATAATTTCATAAACAAATCATTTCCTTATTTAAGTTAAATTTGACCATAATAGCATGTTTGTAATTATTGATTTCTTTGTTCAAAAGTGAATTTTCATTATTGTACTCTCCAGGAATAGAAGTGTTTGTCAAACGCTGTTTCTGTTCTTTTCCTGTTCTAAAGCCATTTCTGAAATAGTTTTACCAAACGCTGTTTCTGTTCCGCCAGAGTGTCTTCACAGCATGAAATCGAAAAAGAACACTTCTGTAAAAGAACCACTCTCCAGGAATAGAAGTGTTATCAAACGGCACCTAAGAGGGGAGTACATATACATGTACGGGAAAGAGATAGTAACATGTTATGTTAGAGAGAGAGAGAGAGAGAGAGAGAGAGAGAGAGAGAGATGCTGAAACATTTCCCAGCCAAAATGATGAACGTTCTGTTAAAATAAAGGATTGAAACCCAAGTGTCTAGATCTTTGTCTCCCTTTCACCTCCTCGGGCTGAGTGTGTGTGTGTGTGAGAGGTCCATCTTAGTGGGTTAAGATGCACTAATGATTGCGCTCGTGGCTCCTCTAACTTTTCACAGAGAGAGAGAGAGAGAGAGAGAGAGATGATTTAAGGAAATTAAAAAGGGTTAGAATGAATTGTAAGAAAGTGTTGAGAGAGAATTAATTAGGGTGTGCACAGTGCAGGTAAAGGAGTGCGCGTATGGTGTGCGATGCGAGGTGGAAGAGGCGGAGCTTATTCAGCCATGCGAAGCGCGTGTGGTGTGCAATGCGAGGAGAGGAGCTTCACCGTCTTCCACCAGCTGCTCCCCTCTCTCTCTCCCCCCGCCATCTTCTTTCAAAAATCAAAACTGAGGAGCGAGGAGTGAGGATCGGAGCTCAATAACCACTGCAGCTAAGAACCGCTTACACAATTCCTTCGAGAAATGGACCCACCCGATCACCCGACAATGTTTTTCTTCGCTTAAGGGATCTCGATCTAATCAATCATCTAATCTAATCAGTAGTTCAAACTTCGAGTTCAATCGGTTCCTTCTATTTGTGGTATCTCTTCACTAGCTACCCCCCAATTATTAGGGATTCAAAACACAAATCGGTCCGGCCTATTTCGATCAGGATTGAATCAGAATTGACCCGGGTCGATCTGTATCAACCCAGAATCAGTATATTATTGGCATTTAGAATTTTTTTCTGTACAAGGATCGGAAAATCAGATACCTCTTTGTATTTGTTTTAAGATAGGACTTAATTTGGGGCTGTTAATGGACCTAATGGTAATTTGGATCCGACCCATAGCCAGTTCCATTATTATGACATTGGATACTATTATTTTACAGCAAGTAATGATAAATAGAAATTGAGGGGTTTGATGGGGATTATATTATGGGTACTATAAACTGTACTATAATACATAAATGGTGTTTAAGTCAAAAATAAACATTGATTGGCATTGGTAAGACAGACCTTGATCTTTTGCATAACCAAACCAACCACAGCTGGCCTGGTGGGGGCATTCATAACTAAAAATATCTCGTAAGAGAAAAAAATTCCCACAGCATAGTGCAATATCACCTCTAACATTGACTTTTATTTTTCTCAGGGAAAAGATCTAAATCAAGTTGTGTGGCACTTGCACCTAGATACAGAAGGAGTAAAACGATGGCCCGCCTATTTGAAATACAAAAATTTCATCATTGTTAACGCCCTTATGTATCATCTCTTAATTCCCCCAATGGTGCAGGGGCCATGCGATCGGACAATATTTTTTTTCACCATTTTTTTTAATTGTTTTTTTCACTTCTAACTTAACTATGTGGGCTCCATGTAGATTATACCATTCTCTACATGTGGCCTTTGGTGTGGTAGGGAGATTCTCTCCACACTGCCATTGTGGGAAACTCTCCCTATTTCTAAATACCTCTCAGGAGTTAAGAGACATATAATCTAAAACCTAAATAACGAATCAGAAAACACAATAAATAGAAAGATGAAACAAATACACAGACAAAACACAAAGATTTATGTGATTCAACAAGATTACCTATATCCATGATAAAATTGGAAATGCTTCAATAACAATGGAGAATAGGGTTACACTCATCCTCACGCCTCCTCTTTATTTGAGAATACTTTTGCTATGAACTCATAGAGAAACATAGGGACATTTTACAGAAATACCCATATGACCCCAAAATTTTCATTGGGCTACCACATCCTAACCCCTGCATGAACCCCCGACTCTTCAAAATCAGCCCACAAACCATGCGATAGAATACAAGACATCCTACAAGGAGAAGACGGGTTTTAATTTGTTCACTCTTTATGCATATTACCACTAGTTTCTTATTATTTCTTTTTAGGAATGTATTTGTCATTGGATATTCTAACAAGTGATCAAAATATGTAGGGCTTAGGAAATGAAACATTTCGAATGATATTAAGGGAAATAAAACAAAAATTTCAAGTATGCATTTTTATAATTTCGTAAATTCTGACGGTTAAAAAGGTGGCAAGCAGCGATAGGATTTGAAATTCAAATTTTATCTTGTAATCTTCCATGTACCAGTTATTCTCTCTTGTATGCCATCCATTTCTGTTCATCTTTTCACTGGATTTTCAAATTATTATTCTCCACTCAAAGTGAACATTGTTCTATTTGTCCAGAAGTTTTAGAACCATCCAACTTGTTACATGATAGATATTTGGATTGTCTATGAAAACTTCTTCCCAAAAGAATTCATAATGGTTTTTCAGCATGGTTCCTTGTGATAAGGGTTTTTATTTTCCACAAATCATTAATCATGGTCAGATTTATGGAAGGAGAGTGAGACTCAACTCAGTAAATAACCAGTTTGAGAGAGAAAAGAAGATGAGGCAGTACTTGCAAATATTGATGTATATATCATTTTCCTTTCGAGTGAGTTTCTCTTCATCTACCGTGAAGGAAAACCTTTTCTTTTTTCCTTATATCGATCATAGTTGAGGTGAGCCTCTTGTTCCTCATCTCTAAGCTTTGATTTCTCAATATTTCAGTACCAGTTAGACTTAATAACACCCTCGAATGATATTGGTAGAACCATTGGGAGTACGATGTCTTGTATTCCTCACTTGATAATGTCGCTTTGTAACTTTGTTGCTAAAGTTATTCTCTATAATCTGATTGAGGCGTAAAGACAAGCGACTGTAACTATATTCTCTATTAATAGAGATGTAGATCTCTTCTCAGCGTAGATGTAGACAATCTTACGGAATCATGTAAATCTTTGTGTGCGATTGTGTGATTATTTATTTATGATTTCTATTCGTTTTCCCCATTTCTTTTAAGTTCTTGATTTTTAAAGAACAAAACAATAAAAGCTGATTCTTTCCATTAATAATTGTGACTAGATTAAATTGTATGAAACACCATTAAAAGAGATTAATTCAAGTTTGGGTTTTCCCTTGATACTCATGATAGGGAGAGGGCACCATGGGTTACATATGTTCATCATGATAAGAGGGTGAATGCTATGTTTGGAGAGACATTGGTTAATGATGGACACACTAGAAGATAATTAGATAGGTGAGGAAAAGTGAGGTTCAGTTTCTTATCTAACACAAGCATGGGGATTGTACTTCCATTTGCTGCCTTTACATCATTTATTTACTCATCTATTGTTCTTTCCAGAGACACAATGCTATAGTAAAGTAGTAGCACTTGGGATTCGCGTGATCTCTTGGAGGAATATAAGAGATTAAAGAGGACTAGTGGCAATAGTCAATGAGTGTAGGACTTGTTCCTTTTAAGAGGGGGAGGGGTTACTAGTGCTAATAGTCAATGAATGAGGACTTGTTTCTTTGAGAGTGGGAGTGGTTAAGGTGAATAGTATATATTTTAGTCAAAAATTAATAAATTACTAGAAAATTTAGATTTTTTTAAAAATAATTACATTTGTATATAGTTCATCTTGGATGAATTTTATTCTTTATAGGAAAGGGTCATTGAAAAAGGCTATCCCAAGGAATTGATTTAGCTATAGGAAGTGTGGTGATAATGTTTGAAGGGGGTGTAGCCTAATGACCCACAAGCATGGCAATACATGTCCACCTCTTCAGCTCTCCCATAGTTCAAGGAATCAAAATTGAATCGGGTAGATCAATAGAGTCCGATCTAGATTCTGGTCTATTCTCTTGAATTGCTTATACTTTACTTTCAAATTAATAATCCTCCATCGGAAGAGGAAGGTTCACTCATCCATCTAAAGTCACATTATTACTTAACTCATTATTGTATAAAGTCGATAATGCCTCTCCATTGTTTTTTATTCCCATTCCAAGGCATCCAAACCTCTCGGAGATACTGTCTCCTTTGATCTTACTTTTTTTTTTTTTAATCAGTAAAATAGTAAAATATAATAAGATTCCCAAATTTTATTGATGAAAAATCCAAAAAAAAAAAAAAAAAAAAAAAAAACCTTTAAAATTTAGAAATTCTTTAGTTCTTCTTCCAATTTTAATTTCTATAAATTCCAAACATCCTACGGAATTCCGGGTTCTTAAACCATGGGCTTCTCCCCCATCGACTTGGAAACAAAGCATACATACACAGAATCTACCAGGCCATTTTTATTCTGTCTGTCTTAATCTCCATGGATAGACTTTTCCTTCTTTCTTGGTGTAGGAGCCCACCTGATGAGCCTGTCCTGAGTCAGAGATTCCAAATTCTAATTGGCAGGCAAATCCTACAATAGCTTCCTAATTCCCAATTGGTGACCTTTTATCAATAATAATAACAGCAACAACAAAGCCAGAAAAGTGATACTAAGTTAATAAAGAGTAAGCAAAGCTTCATTATATCATCTAGAGAGGACAAAAGAAGCTCCCCACCTCCGTACCTCACCTCACCTGCCCACACCTGCCGACCACCATTAGAGACCATAATGAAATTATCCCATTCACATTAATTACCACCTTTGACATTTCTCTATCCTCTTCCTGTCCTTCACGCCCAAGTCCCAATCGTGTCCATACCCAGTGACCGAGGAAGGGACTCAGTGGGTATGGTGTCTTGTATTTTATCGTTTGTATAAGTAGGTTGATTCTAAATGGTTATTAAAAGTCAAAAGTCTTGAGAGTTATTTATAATATAAGGTTTGTTATATATTTGTAACGAGAGTTTTTCCTTTGTAATTAATTTTATAAAAGTGTGAGGATGAACGACTGTAAATAATACTAATCTCCATTAATAGTGAAATAGAAAAACAAATCTTAATTCAGGACATGAACAATCTTATAGAATTAAAACACGTAATTCTTTGTGTACACTTATGCGATCGTTGTTGCATGGAAAATGGGAAGGATAACCTCTGTGCATCTCTGCGTGTGTGTGTTAGTGCGGAGGGTGTTAGTGGTCAGTGGTCACCCACGTGAAACACAGCCAAAATCGATGAGGGTATTGGGTGGGCCTTCGTCTTCTTTGTAGTCTTTCTAGCAATAAAGTAGATGGGCAGTTCTGAGGCTGAGGACTGAGGACCGAGGACCGAGGACCGAGGAGGGGCTGGCGCTTGTGGCCGTGTGGGAATCGAATCTGACATTTTTAATTCCTAACTATTAAAAGGATTGGTGCAGAGAGGGAGAGAGAGATCATCTCTGATTCGAAGTTAGTGAGTTCTGACCACTGACCCACTCAGTCTGATCGCTCCCATGGTGGGAACTGGAAACTGGAAACTGTGAACTGGGAAGGAGGGAATAGGGCCACCTCAGTGCACGTGAGACTCTCTCTCTTTCTCTCTCTTCTGTCACTGTCTGAGACATGTCCACCACTACACGTGTGGTTTAGCTCACTCTGCCACTGCTATCCACCCCAGATCTGCCATCTTCCCTGATGTCATAATCATCTTCATCTACTTGGGCTTACTTGATGCTTAGTTAATTAAAATTTCCTTTTAACAGACTGATGATCATATAGCACTACTCTGCTGCTTCTTCATGGGCATGGCTTCAATTTTATAAGGCACACACAGATGCCTTGCATTACATAGAGAAGTTATATTATGTGAAGTGGGTTCAGTCTCTGCTTTAGCAGTTTGAGCTTTTCTTTATTGGTTTATCTTACAAGAACTACTACAAACCTTTCAGCTGTGTATAAATATGTTCACATAGTAACTGGAAAATCCACTTTAAGTTCCAAATCCTGAGTCCAGGACTCCAGATAAATCAGCATCCTGAGTCCCAGATAGGAATATCCTTACTAAGAAGTGTTGGCTTCCTAGGTACTACTTAAGGTATAAAAAAGGAGAAAATACAAAAAAATAAAAAATAAATAAAATAAAATTTAAAGATGGGCGTGGAGATTACAGTTGAACAGACAAAGTTGCTTTTAGTAAAGAAGTATAAAGACCCACTAACCAGTAAAGACTAAAGGGAAGCCAATGTCTACGTCTATACTGTCACACCCCGTTCACACAGAACCGGGCCAGTGACCAGGTTAATACCGGTTAACCCAAACCTGCCAGGATCATCTGATACAGTATTCCACCACAGCATACACACAACTAAGAAAGAGCTCATCAGTTCAGCGGAAGACTTGGTTTACTTATGAATATTCCCATAATACTTGATACCCGAATTGTGATACAATAGTTAAATACATGTGGGCCCGAAGGCATGATATTTACACAATAAGAGTACAATTCACATATCAAGTACATAAAAGAAACCATCAAAAATCAGAGTATATAGCTTGGCTCGGTATCAAAGCCTAGAGCTCAGCTCGGTATCAAAGGTTGAGCCCAGCTCGGCATCTCAAGGTAGAGCTTAGCTCGGCATCAAAGGTGGAGCTCAGCTCGATATCAGAACTGCGGTCCCGTAGCACAACTCTCGCACTAGCACTCGGTGTCGTGCTCTAACTCCTCAGGGGCCCACCAGTCCTCTTCAGGGAACTCAACTGTGGGACCCGCCCCGTGCTCTTCAGATGGATGACCTACAAAAACATCTAAAAGAGGTGCACACGTGGGATGAGCTCACTAGCTCAGTAAGTGGAAAGATGGACCACAAAGCAGTCCACACAACAAATCACAACCATATGCACTAGATGCTATGCAATACATTTTAAATCACATCCACCTAAGCAGCATTACTAAGTCTTTGGTTTAGTGTTACTACAACCACAGTGCGCGTATGCTCCGGGTACGAGCCGTGAACTCCATCCCGCGATACACCTATAGGGCTGTCGGAGAAGGCCCACCGTGAGTACTGGAAAAAATAAAAACATGCCGACCACCGGCTCTCAACATAAAATAAATGACAGAAATTAAAGGTGCTGACTCCAGCAATTTAAAAGCAGTACGATTGGCCCTCTTGAATATACCACCGGGGTTGCCGACTGTCCTAATGACCAGCCGGGCGTAATGTCTAACCACCACAATGACTCAACAACTGCAACCACTGCTTCCCCCCAAATGGTAACCCAACACCTTAACCCCTGTTGGAAAGGGTCGTAGCACGGGAAGATGATAATCCTAAACCGCATGCTCCTATATGACAATAGTACGATTGTATAGTACCACCGCGTCCCATACCGCGGGCCACCAATGCACTCGTTTTCAAGCCGACTATGGCATCTAGTCTATTAATACATTATGCACAATGATGTCAACATTCATCACATAAGCATATCATCACTTGGCATTTAGAAAATAAACACAACACCCATGCATAACAATGTGAGGATGACTAATTTACATAGCATTTTCATGATGACATGGCTAGACTAGATATGATTAAATGAATGCCAAACAATGCCTTGAAACAATGCCAAACGTCCTCTCCCCACTTACCTGTAATGTACAAGGACTCACGCTCGGTACGGGTGAGATCCGATGCGAGAAGCGTACGCTTTGGTGAACCTAATATAAGTGAGCGGGGTTAGTATTTCGTCACTTTGGGATCAAGATTTACACGATCCAATGACAAGATCATGTTTAGAATCCTAAAAGAAGGTCACACGTCCATTTTGGGTCCAATCGGAAGTAAAAATCACGTTCGGAGCCTCTCGGGTGGGTCGGACAGCCCACCTGTCTGACCCA
>NC_056560.1:17249968-17250968 GCF_013358625.1 Macadamia integrifolia
TTACTTGGGTATGGTGAAGGTTTAAGGAACCTAGCCTTTGCTCACCTCTAAACGTAGATCTAGTATTGGAGGTCACTCTTTCGGCGTCGGAATGGGAAGATCAAGCCTCGGCGCTGCTGAAATCCATCTCTTTTTCCTCTTCCTTCTCTTCTCTTCTTCTTCCCTTTTCTTTTCTCTCTCCTCTTTACTCTTCTTACCAACGTACGAGTGTCATAAATGAGAAAAGAAAAAGGGAAATAAATGCTATATATACTTCTTAAAATAACTAAGTATTCACATGGGTGGGTCACTCACGTGGGTGGATGCGCCCACCTGTCCGCCCACCTGAGGGCCAAAACTTGGGATTTTGACAAAATTCGGCCCTCGGCACGAATCTCACTCTTGGCATACGATGTAATATACGTATGAGCCTTAATATACGGCTACATACATGCTTTATCCGTACATGGCCTTATGATAGGTGCATGTACATGACTTGGGTACATCCGTCTCTTCAGGCACTGGCTCGGACTTGTCGGGCCAGCCGGTGTTTAAGGTCACCCTTGCCATCATAGTCCATAAAGAACCAGCTTTAACTCTCTCCGGTTCGAGTCTTGTATGATTAAACCGGGTCAACTGTGTAATCAGATCGAGTTTAAGAAGTAGGGTATTACATATACTCTCCTCTCCTCTCTGTCTCTCTCTCATATTGGAACTTGATGAAATATATACAAAAAAAAAAAAGGCTTGTTTGGTGATCCCCAGATCACTTCCAAACTGAGAGAGAGAGAGGGGAGTAGGGCACTCAAAGGCCACATTGGAGACCCTTTTTCTTTTCCCAAGAGTCTCGAGAACCAGCTAGTGTAGGACAAGCCCCACCTCACCCTTTCAAATTTCAATCTATTCCCAAGTCTCAACTCTTATGTTTTAATGTTTCTGGCCATGGCATGTCTACTTCATGCCCCCTCTTCTCTCTCTTCATGCCTGCTGAAGCAGTAAGTCTGTGACTTTGGATGTTTAC
>NC_056560.1:17255006-17303770 GCF_013358625.1 Macadamia integrifolia
CAAAAAAAAAAAAAAAAGATGAGAGGATGGTAAAAAATCAACGTGACACCAAGAAGGCAACAACTAGGCAACAATGGCGCCGGTCCAGGCTGAGCCGATTGGACATCTAGGCAACGCCTTGATAACTATGAAAAAAACATAGAAAAACAAGAGATTGACTTCTGCTACATTGTGGAGCATAACTGAGTTTTAAGTTTTTAAGAGATAATGACATGACCAAAGGCTGAAGCCTGTTCGGGTTAAGCAACATGCAGTCTTCGACCACATGATGCTATAGAACACAGACTAAAAATTGTAGCCTACTACCGGATCTGGTGGTCAATTTGTCTTCACCGCACCTGCCGGTTTTGTGCTATGTACTTCTTAGTCGAGATAAAAACAGAGAGAGACCTCCTTACCCCTTTGTCACTAGTTGACTCTGCAAAACTAGCTCTCAGAAGGTTCCTCCACTTATCCTACAAAAGAGATCTGCTCTTAGCACTCGCATTTATAACCTTCTACGACATAACTTGGACATAAAGCATGATAGTTTCTCCTTCAGTGTATGATTGACATTTTAAAGGACTAATATACCTTCAGATCAACAGAAGTGCGGTAGGTATGGGATGCAAAGGAAATCCGTTTGATCTTAGACCACCTTCCAGCTCCATACCTAGATACCCCCTCAACCAGCTTCATAACCTCGGAAAGAGTCCATGCGCGATGATGCTTTCTTCTAGGTTTACCTTTTGCAGTTGATACTGTAGCTATATTATCATCTGAATTACTTCCATATGGATCTAAGTTTTCCTGCTCCACATCCCTCCGCTGCTCAACTGTGCTTATTACCACAGGCCTCCTTTCATTGTTTGAATCAACAATGAACTGGCATTAAAGAGAGCATAATTAGCAAGATGTAGTGCAATGCCATCTACTATCACATGCAACATCAGGGCTAAGGTTCAAGTCATAATAAGAAGTGAATGCAAGTCATGTAAAATGGGAGCCGACCACACCCAATTGGTACTCAAGGAACCAGTCAAACCAGCCCATCATAGACCAAAACATCTTGTTCCAACCTTGATTAACTCGATTTTCTGTCATTATTTCTGGGAGAGGTCCACACTGTCCCAGTTCAAAGTGGACCATAAACAGGATTCACAAGACCCAGTCCATGGGAAGGATGGTACAATAGTAGAGCAGCAGCAACATGGTCTGTATGGGTTGGCAAGGCCCACATCCATCATTCCCATTGGTAGAGTAGGCATGTGAAGCAACATTTGATGGGTCCCAGACTCCACAATGACCAAATTGAATGATGCTGTCCTCTATTTCTATAAAATCTTTTCAGGAGAGGAATATGCAATGTAACATTCAACAAGAAAGCGTGTGATCCTTGAGGCCAATGTACTATCAACTGGTCCCCAACCAACACAATATGTGCACCATACTTTATTCAGTCTCCAAACAAACATGACTACATGAGATGCCACTGATTAGAGCATTCAAAGCTGAATCCTCCACAAGGCCAAGTGGTTCACATGGTTGAATACTACCCGTCGATTGGCCAAAGACTTGAGTGGAAAATAGGAGCTCCATAATATGAAATAACAAGGAGAAACTAACGAAGTATGGAGGGAAGCCCCTGAAACTTCATTAACTCATTTCCAGTATGTCTTTACTAATTTCTAAGGTACTTTAGCTGGTCAGCATCATTTTCCTAATGAGCATTTTCATCCAGTAAGTCGATGAAAACAAGAATCTTGAATGGTATAACCATAAGTTATCTTACTGGTTGCTGCATTCGTTTAAGATTAGAACCACTTCTCCAGATTTTGTTTGCACTATCATCATCTGGCAGAGACATACGAACACCAAGGGCTTTCTTCACCAGTTTTGCTGCCACCCCCATGCCACTAGGATGGAATTTCTGCCAATTGAACAGAGAATACCCCATTTCAATTTTGACCAGAAAATAATGAACACATTAAAATAAATGATAACTATCGAATCACAAGCCCAACATACAAAAAATGATAGCACGTTCACCACATATTCTTAGAGAATAATGACTGGATGATTGAAACATGAAAGCGGAGGTCTTTCAAGGGGAGGGGGGAGAACTAAATATAAAATGTTCATTATCTTTTTTGTTCACATTCTATTTTTCATGTGCTAATTTTTAAGAAATCAGCCACATGGATCACAGGACCAGGTGAGTACAAGAAATTGATACTCCTATGAATCTGTTCATAAAAGTGACTAGCATGTGTGTGCATGAGAGGTATAAGTCAGCAAGCAAGAAAGAGCGAGCTGTTCTGTGATAATTAGTTGTGACACTAGGTATACAGTGCTCAAAAGCCATACATTATACTTTTGGTGAGAGGCGGACAATGAAGAAGTTACAAAAAATGATATGTAGGTGCAGAAAATAATGGCTTAGAACAACATCATCAGCTAAGGAATATTTACTTACCATAAGAGCCATGAAGTTTTTCCTGGGACGCCCTCTTCGCACCCTAGAAACATAGGGGACCTGAACACCAGACCCTCCAAGAGAGTCCTCCCTAGTGACAAACGTTGTCCTCTTGGAACGCACATTGCAAGCATTCCTGACATGAGAAATTGGCGAGTCTTGACAATGTCTAGATTTTTTAGTGGAAGATACCAAAATCTCTGAAAACTCTTCAATGTATCGTCTAGTGGGCTTTCGAACTCTCTTGACCGCTCTCTCTTCTGTTTGGTTATTACCTTCAATTTTATCATCATATTCAATATTTGGTTTTCTCAATATTTTGCCAGATACAAGCTTCATATCTTCAATTTGGTTAGTTGGACTGCTTGGTGACTCTTTCAGGTTATCTTTTATGATATCTTGTCCCGTGTACAGAGTGCAATCTGCATCCTTCCTACTTTCTTCTTCAACTTTCTTGACCAAGGTTTTCTCACTATTTATAAATGCTGTAGTTGAAACAACACAAGAATTAGTTAATCCCATAGCAATCCGCCTCTTAAGCCACAACTTGTCCTTGACAGAAGTTTCTCTCCCAAATGTTGCTTTGAAGATCTCATGAAGTTCTCTAGTTGTGCGATTGTCCAAACATATTTCCCCCTTCAATCTAGTAAAATCAGTCTTCAAACCAGTGGAGATGGCACAAGCTGAAGATCCACTATTTATTGGACCATCTTTAGGTTTTAAGCACGTTTCCACGCTGCTTGATTCATTAGCATCACTGTTATTTGAGCCGGTTGATGGTAAAGGCAAAGTTTCCAGCAATTTGTTTTCAGATTGAAGTTTCTCATCACTAGTTGGTAACTTCTCATGCTGATCAGAACACTTGCCACCTAGATTCATGTGATCAGAAGAACTGTCAGGAGATTCACATGATATACGGAGCTTCTCCTCCTGTTTAACCTTTTGCAACATCACACCAATATACTGCAAGGGAGTCGAAAGACGAACAGGATTCAGGAGAGCTCGCAAAGTAAGTTCAAAGCAACATCTATTTGGAAAGATGAGCACAAAATTCAGCCAAAAAAAAAAAAAAACAATTCTGTACAAAAACAAGACTGGATAAGGAGCACAATGAATTAGAATGCAAATAGTTAATCAGACAATAAAGGATATGAACCATATTTAAAAATTATTTAGCAGGCTCACCGATAGACTACTATAAGTAATAATAAGCTGCAATTATGTGCTCAATTTGACAAGCACAAGAAGATGGTGCAAAAGGTTGTCAACTAAAGCAGGCATTTCATCAGAGGAAGTGAAGGAGAATGACGAATTTTGTTCCAATTTAGATCGAAAATTAAAGAGTTTAGTGAATCTAAAATCCAAAGGAAAGGAGATTCATGGCAAAGGGTAACGGGAAAACACGGAAAGAAAATAGAGGGAACGACGGTGACACATGGCTTCTCCTCTCCCTTGTACATGTAGGGAGTACCCAACTGAAACTCTTGACAACCAAACAACAATGATGCATTTTGCCCCCTATTTTTGTTGATTTTCTTGGTGCAATGAAACAACTACCAAGGGAAAATCATTTGACTTCTATTGGTCAACTCTACTATGTCTTCTTTGCTCATCTAACTCTACATTAGATTGCTCATCTTTATACTCATTTTGCTTTGAGGCCTATCATCAACTCTGTCATTCTCATCATCAAGGTGTTCAAAAATTTGAAGTTCACTGCTTGAACTTGTGGGAATGTCTCTCTTCTCATCAACCTTGAAATTTGCACTTTCCACAACTTTGCCAAGTCTGTTGTTGTAGCATCTGTAGGCTTTGCTTGAACCAGAGTAACCTAAGAAGATGCCTTCATCAACTCTATCATCAAACTTCCCCAAGTCTTGATTTCTGGTCTTTATATAACACTTTCTACCAAAGACCTTTAAGTGTCTTGTTGTAGCCTTTTCGACCAAATCAAAGTTCATTAGGAGTCTTGCTCTCATGAGGTCTCAACATGCAACTAATGTGGATATACACTGGAGTCAAAATTGCCTGCTTCCATAACTTGTCTCCCATACCCTTCTCTGCCAACATGGTTCTTGCCATATCTTGAACTGTCTTGTTCTTTTTCTCTGCAACACCATTCTGTTGGGTTGTCCAAGTTCACAAAAGTACTCTTCGAAATCAACCCAACCTTACTCACCACCTCTGTCAGATATCAAACACTTTTTCTTTTCTTTGTAGTTTTCAACTTGCTTTCTAAAGATCTTGAATGTTTCTAAAGCCTGACTTGGGCCTTAAGAAAATGAACCATGTCATTCTGGAGTGATCATCAATAAATAAGAAAAAATATTTCTGTCCTGTGATGCTTTGTGTCCCCATGGGACCAGACAAATCAGCGTGCACCAACTCCAATGGCTAACTAGTGTGATACTCCTTTGACCGGAAGGATACTCTTGTCTGCTTTCCCTTCTGACAAGATGCAAATATGGGTTTTTTTAAGGGTTTCTTTAACACTGGAATATAGAATAGCCTTCTTTGACGAAGTCTTAGCAAGGTTCTTAAAACCAATGTGCCCAATTCTTCTATGCCATAGCCATGTTGTTTCATCCAAACTGACCATGTATGAATCTTTCACCGTCTCTGTCAAAGTGTATAAGTTCCTTGAAGTCCTCTTTCATGTAGCCATCAACCTCCCTGTGTTTGTCCTTCTAATCTCACAACCTTGGTTGTTGAAGATCACTTCATGACCCTTATCACAAATTTGATTGATTCTGAGTAAGTTGTGCTTGAGCCCTTCAACATATAAGACATCTTGGGATTTCACCTTCCCATTATTGAGATTGAGAGAGCCTTTCCCTGTAATCTTGGTACTATCATTATTGCCAAATTTCACAAACCCACCTTCATGTGGCTTGAGCATCCACTGTCTAGTATCCATTGAGTAGAATTTCCTTGTGTTCTGAATTCTCTCTGCACAACATATGAATCTTCATTTTCTTCCATTCCTCTTTGAACCCAAACCTTTTTAGCAAACTAGACTTTTGTACTTGCTTCTACCTTGGAATCTATTTTTTAGCTCGGCCTTCTCACCTCAACTGTCCTTGCACTTTTGACATTGCTTTGATTGCTTTCGATTTGCTGTCTCTGTGGGAGAAACAGTCCTACAGTCTAGCAATGTGTCCAAAGATTTTATATTTATAACACTCCACTGCTTCCTCCATCAAGGGTGCAACTGGATTTCTATCCACAAAATTCTCTGACCCAAGATTAAACTCCAGTTAGAGATCTTGTGCCCAAAAGTATTACACTTGTAACAGTAACCTTGAAAGAAGTGTCTCTTTGTCATTTGCTCTCTTTGCCACCTGTTTAAAGCTCTGCGATCATCAACTCTTCTAGGTGATGTAGATTCATCACCGAAATCGGCTTGTTTTATTAGGAATAAGTCTAGGGTTGGATTGTATGTGTTGGGCCTTCAGTCCATATAGTTTTGTTTGTAATAGATCACTTTTATGTTCCTAAACCGGGGGCATTATGGCTGCATACGGGATTAGTTATTGTGGTTTATTTGTTTTGATCTAGTAGGTTTGGTTCATAAGTTGAACGGACCAGTCATGGGGTCAATAAGTGTTTAGAAGTTACTTTTACTTTCTAGAAGGGGAGAAGGGGGAATCAATTCACTTTTGTAAGTGATGGTAGCTGAGGACATTTCTACCTTTGGTAGTTGGTAGGTGAAGACTTTCCTATTCCAAATTTAATAGGTGATATTTTCCATCTTTGGTAGTTGGTTTGTGAAGACTTTCCTATTCCAACTTTAATAGGTAAGATTTTTCCAATTTTGGTAGTTGGAAGGTGAGGACTTTCTACTTTTGTTAGGTGAAAGTTAAACATATGTCTTTATAATGTTTTGTTGGATTAGTCCTATAATAGGGACCAATTGTAAGCATTCAGAGAACAACCCACAATTTTTAAAACAAAGTTTTGCATTTGCAACTCTCTTCTTCATCGAAAGAACCCCTTGTATTTGATAAAGGAATCCCTTGTGTACGATCAAGGTAGGTTGGTGTTTGATCCAATTGAACCACCTTGCCATGTGAAGCCCGGGTGTTACTTTTGTTATTTGTATATTCCATCCTTTTCATCCATCAACAAATTTTCAATAAGTATTCTACCATATGTTCACTGAACCTGGTTTTATTATTAGCCCCATCTATCCACCTAATCCAAATCTGGATTTCTCTATTCTCTGAGAAAATATCCTATTCTGATATTGTTTTGATCTTTTCAATTACAGTACTACATCACTAGGTGTCTGCTAAGGAATCCACATGTAGCCATTTCTCTCAACTCTCTTGCTTGACCATGCCTTTTATGGTTGTATAGCATGGGTAGTCTTATGGAGTGGAATTTGGTTTATTCTCTTAACTAGACCCGAATGCATGTTTTGTCTCTATACACCTTTCTTTGCACTTGCTTGAGTTCCAATCTATGCCTCGCTTTTTTAAGCATTTTCCTCACCCACTTTAATATGGTTTTGAGTTGTTCCTTTGCTATTTTCCTTGGCACTCTTGGATGACTCACCAACAAATCCAAGCCCAAACTTATGTGAGCTGGTCTCTAAACACTAATAATCTCCTTGAGCTTCTTACTGCTTGGGTGCTCTTGTGGAGTTGACTCATCTTCAATGTATTCATTTTCTGAGTCTTCTCTTGCTATCAATCTCCACAGGATCTGAGCTTGCTCCTCCAACTATGCTTTCAAATCCAAATTTTCTTATTCAAGCATGGTGCACTAAATAGTCCTAAGATACTTGATTTTCAAAATCTTCTAAAATTGGTCATGATCCATCTGCTTGCTCTCTCAACTCAAGAAGCAACTTTTCTTGCTCTTTGAAGTCTTGAGCGGCTTTCTTGACTTTCTTTCTTTCTTTTCTGAGCTGTTTAATGGTAGCTCTCAGTTCGTCCTCAAGGTCTACTTTCTCTTCTTCCTCTTCTTCAGAAGATTGTTTTTCATCTAATGATTCAGTCTTCTTGTCCTCTTTATCTGCAAAGACCATGAACATGGCCTCATCATTTGAAATCTCTTCATAATCCTCTTCAGATATATCATTGCTTCTCTTAAAAACAAAACTTTTCTTTGACATCCCTTTCTTGTACCTACTGGAGAAGAACTTTTTCTTTCCTTAAGGTTGTTCTTCTTTTCATCTTTATCATCATCATCACTTTCTATTTGTCCCTTGTAGGACACTTGGCTGCAAAGCTACCACAGTTAAAACACTTGAAGGGTAGCTTGTTCTTATACTTACCTATGCCTTTCTTTAATTTCCTAGTGAAGTGAGTTATAGCCTCATCATCACTGTCTTCCTCTTCTTCTTCCTCAAGCTACTTCTTTTCTCTAATTTTCAAAATTTTCATTGCCTTGAATACTGCTTGCTTGTCAATTGACTTTCCCTTTCTCATTCTCATTTAATAAGTAGTGAAACTACCATGAACCTCATCAAGAGTGATTTTATCCAAGTCATTTGCCTCTTCAATGGATGAGACCTTTGAGTTATACTTAGGTAGTAACAATTTGATAACTTTCTGACATATTGCAGAGTCTTCTAGCTTCACTCCAAGTCCCCTAATGGAGTTGTCCACTTCTTTCACCCTGGTTATATAGCTGTCAATTCTTCATTTTGCATCAATAAGCTCCCAAACTAAGCTCTGAAGATCTGTAATTTTTCCTTTTTAATTTTTTCATCTCCTTCATAGATGCTCTTTAATCTGTCCAAGACTTCCTTTGTCATGTCACAATCCATCACCTAAGCCATGATATTCTATTCCAATGCTGTTATAATCACATTCAAAGCCTTCTGGTTGTTATCACGATTCTTCTTTGTTGACGTATCTATTGGAGTAGTCTCTAGTTCTATGCAACCATTTAGAACAAACGCCCAAACATCATAACCAAGCAAGCCCTAGTAGAACTGCATCCTTCTCTTCCAGAAAACATAATCGGTTCTACTAAACTTAGGAGCATTGCTTGAAGAACCTTCTCCTGGAGCCATGTCACTGTTCGGATCACTCGGTTGTTGATTAAACTATCACTGAGTACTAACTATGATACCAAGTGTTGAGTCACGGCTGACATTAAGAGGAGGAATGAATCAATATACCAAAAATTCTTTATTTTTTTGTCACACACAAGCTAATGTGGCAATCTAGCTGGCACTGTAACAATCCGTATACGCACTTAACCTCTTGTCATGGAGACAATTCCAAGCATGCACACCCATCCTTCAGCCCACAAACACTCCAAATGCAATACAAGAAATACAAAGAGCCACGCGCACAACACAAATACTTCTACGAGCATCTGCTCCCAGAGTAGGGTATGTAAAGGCTTCGTACCTACTCAATACACTACTTTAACTACAGTTGCAGTAGGGAGCACCCACACCTAGGCTTCTTCCAGCATAAAACTAGGAGGTCGTACTCACAGCAAAGTTTGGGTAGTGATAACTACTAAGGAGCACACGATCTCTGGATACAACTAGACACCACAGTACAAAGATGATGGGCCTATAATGATGCCCTACAATTTGCACAAACTAGAATAATTTTACAGCACAGATTCACTCTAGCATACATACAATACTCAGATGGCATATGAAAACAAAGAAAGTTTGGAACAAGCTTACAATCCTATCTGAGATGTCCAAAGAAATCCCTGACATGATCTGTGTTCACTGTTCACTGGAATCTTCAACTTCTCCTTTGATGGGTGAACTTGACTTTCCAAGTGTACACAATAGAATTGGGGACCACTCAATTAACCCTCTTTATCCCTCCTTTCATCCACAAGAGGACAGCAAAAACCCTTTCTTTCTTCACATTTTTTCTTCTTCCCTCTTGCTTCCAGTATAAAGCTTTAATCACACACCCACATTGTTCAACTTCCATTAATGGAGCTCTTTAAATTCACTTGAGGTTGAAACTCACATTCAATGCACTCAAAGTGATGGAGGGGGATCTTCTCTTCTAGGGATTTTTCTTCTTTTGTTCTTAGAAGAGAGAGAATGACAATAAGCCCTAAATCTCACTTAAATAGCCCACAAATGACCCAAACCCGAGCTTGGTCCAACCGTTCAGTTTGAACCAGAAACTAGTCTGGCATACTGACCCTTCCTCATTCACGAGGGCATAACTTCTTCTATATAACTTTAATTGGGCTTATTCTTGCTTCATTTGAAAGCAGACTAAAAAAATCTACAACTTTGCCAAAAATAGCCTTCCTTTAATTCTTCTTCAAAGGTACTAAAAATTGACTCTAAGTCATATGAACCAAGCCCATCATGAGTTGACAGTGTACATGTAGATGGATGACCTACCCCTAGTCTCCAACTCATGGTCAATTGTCCATGTTGGGCATATTGCACCTCTTCTACAGAAATAGCCATATCTCCCTCATTTGAGCTCCAATTGACACAATATTTTTCTTACGTACAGAAGACTCGAAGGGCTACATTTCTCATGTTTACACCTTCAATCCAAATTCAGAGCACGGATCCCAAAAATGAGCTTGAATCCAACTTATGTGTAGGACACTGCCTTTTTTAGCTTGGAGCCCAGTCTGAAGACTATGCCGTAACTTTTCCCTCCAATATCAAATCAATGTGATTCTACTTGCGTTGAACTCATGGTTAATCTAACTAATGTTATCCTGATTTAGGAACCCGTGATTTCTAGTTAGGCACCCAATCTGTAATTTACCCATAAGAAAATTATGTCTATAAATACAATGACAGAAACTAAGCAAACTTTGGGCGAAAATGCTTAAGACAAACTTTTGATCTAATACTTTCAAGGAGCCAAGAATTAGATAACAAACCTCCAGTCGAGTATTCAATTTTTCCGCATTGATTTCTTTCTTCTCAGATTGTGCAAAACCTGCCAAAGCCTTTTCAGATGTGAATGCTCAAATAGAACCAAAAGGGATGTTGCCAAAAGCAGTACAATAAACAATTTAAAGGTTGAGCAAGCCGAACTAAACAATAGCTCTAGATTCCAAAACAACTTTAAGCTGTACTAGGTTTTGGTATGTGTTATGCATGTGGACTTTACATTTTGTAAAAGAGAAGGGTAAGAAAGGGAGCATGGTTGGGAAAAGGGAGAAACAAAAGTAGCTCCCTCCCCTTTTTTTTTTTATAACAAGATGGCAGGGGTTGTTTTGCCCTCAAAACCTGACAGGGCGACGAGCACATGAAGGACCTAAAATCAAGAATCTTAGGAGAAGAGAAGAAATAAGTGAGAATTCCCATACCCTCCCTAATTGGATGGGAATTCTGGAAATATTGACCTCTCACCTCCCTACATGTCACTAGCCAAAATATCTCCTAAAAAAATAACATGTAAGAATACACAGAATCACATAAGGTATTACAAACCTTCTGAACCGTCTAATTTAGTCTCCACAGTGGTAATTCCCCCATTACAATGGGGTTCTTCAGCTTGTCCAGTGTCTACAACTGAAGGCAGATCACCTTTCACATCTTCAAGCAGGTCCTCAACCTCCATGACTTCATCATCTGTAGCGGGGACTAATCTTCCATCACCTTCTACCTAAATAAGGGGAAGTCATTACACAATTTAAAAAATAACCAAATGGAAAAAAAAAAAAAAAAATACAAAACTGATGACACGAATAATACAACAAATCAAAAAAAAATTCCCACAGTTAGAAAAAATGACCCTTTAGTCCATTGGCAACACAAAATGAATAATGCACATGCATGCCCCAACCACAAAGAGACATGCCCCCATTGACGCACAACGCACATGCACATAGAATTATTAGTAAGATACATTATCATGAGTGCTCCGACAGGGTTTTTACTCAGTATCTCATTATTTTCATACATTACCAGCGTGAAAACCAAACAACTATAAAAGGTACCCTTTAGAAAAGCTCAATAAAGGATTTGGCAATTTGCAAAACAGGAAAATAAATCATATCAAAGACCCTGTGACCACCAAAATTATTGAGGAAGAGCCTATTAAGGCAGCTTACCCAGGAAATGGGTACCATAGTTCTAGTTCTCGAAAATTTTGCAAGTTTTGATGGTTTCAACCCACCCCGAGATGACCAAGTTTTGGAAATTGCTACCCTAATTTCAGCAAATTTCAGAAATTACCCAAAAATTCCCGAGATTTAGAACCATGATGGGTACATAACTGGGGCCATGCAAGCTCATCGCAGCTTAGGCCTTCAAGAATTTGTGTCTAAAGTCTGCCCTGAGGCTGAGTTTGGCTATGCTTGATTACACACAGAGCTGTAGGCCCACAACTGTTTCAGTGGCACCTACTGCAAAAGTCAACAATAAAGAGCATAGATTCTCCATTGGTACAATGCTAGCACACCCTGTATATCGAACTAAATATACTTCTAGCTAATCAGACAATAGAGAACAAAGAAAAGAAGAAGAAGAGAAAGAGAGAAAGAAGGGAAGAACGGAAAAAGGAAAAAAGAGCAACCTGGTGCACGAGGCTCCCGCTACTACAAGGTCTAGGAGGGGCAAGTGTACGCAGCCTTACCCCCTGCTTCGCAGAGGAGGTTGTTTCCAAGTTTGAACCAGTGACCAACATGTTGCAATATTGCAACTTAACCATTGTGCCACAGGCTCGCCCACTAAAGAAGGGAAGAATAGACTATCGACAAATAAAAGAATGGAATAATACTATTGGCAATCCCCTCATCCTATTATATAATAGGTTAAACCAATTACAGGGCCCCAAGACCAATAATTCCCCTATGCCCTTGCAGTAGACTAAAAGTAATAAAACAAACACACAAGTATATAGCTCACCATGCCTAGCTTGGAACATTTTTCCCAGGAAAGGGGACAAAACAAAGGCTTGGTAAACATATCACCCAACTGATCTACAAAAGAAACTAACGTGTCAATAAACTTCCTCATTACTACATTCCTCACAAAGTGATATCAACTTCAATGTTTTGGTCCTTATGTGAAACACTGGGTTGCTGGAAATTAAGATAGCAACTTGATTATCAAAGAACATCTTCATAGGTTTAGTAATCGGAAATCCCAACTCTTGAAGCAATGATTTCAACCACATTAACTTGGCTATTGTATGAGCCATAGCTCTACACTCAGCCTCAGCACTAGACCTAGCCAAAGTCGTTTGCTTCTTGCTTCTCCGTGCGATAAGATTGCCACCAATGAAAGTATAGTAACCTATTTTAGACATCCAATGATGGTCAGCACCAACCCAATCTGCATCAGAGTATCCTACCACATCAAAATGTTGATTAGGTAGGTATATGAGCACCCTTTCCTGGAGTGCACTTAAGATACTTTAATATTCGACATCATGTCTCCCAGTAAGCCTTCTTAGGTGACTCCATAAACTGACTAACAATCCCAACAACAAATGATATGTCTAGTCTAGTAACAGCAAGGTAAATGAGTTTCCCTACTAATCTTCTGTAGCAGTGCCTATCATCAAGATCTTTGCCATTATTTGTCCTAAACTTCTAGTGAGGGTTCATAGGTGTATCAACTGGTTTGGAAGCAAGCATACAAGTCTTAGACAAAATATCCTAAACATATTTTCTCTGTGAGAAACGAATCCCTTGTTTACTCCAAAGCACTTTAATACCAAGAAAATACTTGAGGCACCTAATTCTTTCACCTTAAAATGTTGATGTAAATAGAATTTCACCTATGTAATCCTTGATGCATCATTGATGCAGATTTAAGGTTTCGAAACCAACTTGGATCCCTTATGGACCCACAATTAACAAATAAATCAATTTCAAAGGAACTGGTGGCGTTTTGGTAAATTTAGAAACAACTCATGCACTTAAAAGTGAAGGGAACAAATAACGGGGTCAAAATAGGATTAAATTTGAAAGTGGAGGGGTATTTTGGAGTTACCAAAGAGGAAAGAAATAATAGAACACAACTTTTAGAAAGGAGGCTTAAGCATAAATAACAATAATTAGGTCACCTAAGAATAAAAGAAGAAGAAATCATCTTCTTCCTTATGACTTGACAAAATCAGCAGAAGGCATAACTTGCTTGCGATGGCTATGGACCTCCAACCAGGTCTTCGATTTCCTTGGGAATTTAAGGGTGCTCACAGATTCCTGCTCTATCGACTCCAAAAGACAGCAAACCCAAAGATCAGGTAATATATTCAGATTAAATTCCTGAAATCACAAGGGGCGATAGGTAAGGTTCTATTATGGTTGCAGGGTGGCCTCTCACAATAGAACATGTGATTTGGGAAGAGACTCAAGGGGTTCTGGTCACACACAGAAGGGATACCCTTGCCCAGAATTTTATGTGTAAAGGAATTCTATTGATGCAGATCGATCCACTCCTAAGGGGCAGCAACTGCTGCCTAGAATAGGGGCTGGGAGAGACAACCAGAAAAGAAGAAGAATGAGAGAGATGGCCAAGAAGAAAGGGAGGAATTCTCTTTAGGAAGGAGCAAGGTTCAAAATTTCGGGATTCGACCATGGTCAAGATCGAAATTGAAATTTCCGAATTTTCGTGGAAACCTGGGAATTTTGCTTGCAATGGTGGAAACTTTGTTTCGACCCCCAAACAGTGCTTTTTTGTCTGATGTTTTGTGTATTCCCTATTTTTACATTTTTAACCTATTCAAAGAATTAGTTTCATATAAAAAAAATACCTAAAGTGATATTTGTGGTGTTGACCCAAGTTTGCTAGTGTACGTTGATTGAAGTTGTACTACTACTACAGATATAAGTTACTAATTAAAAATGAAAAAAAAAATGATTAAAACAAACAAAACATAATGCAGAGGATGCAAAACATATAATAAAAGTTAAAATCATTCTAGTATACTTACAAGCAAGGATTAAAGTATTGGTATCGGTCACCGTATCGGTCGGCCAAAATTAAGATACGTATCAGAGGGTATCGTATCGTATCGAACATACTCTAAGATACGCTAAAGACACACATAAATGGATAGGAAACATTTTTTTAAACACTTTTGCATAAAGAATTTGTTAAAAAAAGCTATTGATAATATGTATTATGCATAACACTAAGTTAGGATATCGCACTAAGAATTCAAGGTTTGTAGTTGTCCCATAAATGTAAAATCCTTGTTCCCAACCTTAATTTCCACTTTAGTTAGAGAGAAATATGGCTGGCAGCAACTTTGGAACAAAAACCCCTAAAAAAATCACGTTTTCTGAAAAATTACCCAGCTTGCCCATTATATGACCGTAGCGCATTGTATCAGTATGTACCGATACTCACCGATATGTACCGATCGATACATACCATACCGATACGTAGCGATACATACCGAAACGTACATTTCACCTCGATTTTATATTTTCCATAGTCGTATCGGTGCATATCGTATCGGTGGTGTATTGATGCATATTGATATGTATCGTAGGATATATATCGATACGAAAGGATTTTAAAAATTCCATGTATCGTATCGGTATGTATCGTATCGGTCGGCTAAATTTAAGATACATATCGGAGATACTTAAAACCATGCTTACAAGTATATTGTACCAAAAAAAATGACATTTGGGGAAAATGGAGTTTTACCGTTTTGCTCCAAGAACCCTTCCTTAGGTAGATATACTTTGCTTCATAAGATTTAAATGCAGAATGAAATATTGATGGAGAAATTTCAATTTCTTGGCTGATTTCCTATATTTCCCAATTCTTACAATCGAAATAAGGGGAAGAGAAGTTGATTTTTGCAAAATGTGGGAAACAAGCCCTTTTATAAGGGGCTATTTAGACCAAAATGGTCGAACCCATCGAGTTGATCGAAATTTCGACCGAAATTTGTCGAAATGGGTCGAAATCGGGGACTTTTAAAAGTACCTGGTATACCATATCGGGCACTTGCGATATGATCAAAATGGTCCAAAATTTTGAACCACGGGAAGGAGATTGGGGGGGGGAAGAAGATCGCACACACCAGGCCACGCAAGCACACCACATAAACTCAACTTCAATTCATTCTCTAATCTTCCCAAGGAATTGGATAACAAGTTTATTTATAAGAACGAAATTAAAAGCTTCCTAATTGAAGACTAAACCTGAAATAGAAATAAAATCTCCTAATTACTTCCTACCCAAACTTGGAGCCGGTTTTTGGGCCGGGTTCTCGAATAGGTTCAGCCCAGTCCAAATAATCACTCATGCATCAATCATCTGCAAATATGATAATATCATAAACATAAATAACCAATACAATCACCCTGAATCCTAGTGAAAAACAAAAACTGAAAGATCAGAATAACATTGCGAGAACCCATACCAAGAAACTATCAAACTAAACTTATCTAGGACATGTGTCTCACGAAACCTATGTTGAAGCCTTCGTGTATAGGTTGGTAGGTGATCCATGTTCCATTCTAAGGGCTCCTCAACCATTGAGTGAGTCTGGTTTCTCTTTTACATGACTATGCATCTGCAGGGTTTCAATTAAACTTTGAATTCCAGAGATTCCCATAACTCCTATCCAACCATTTCTCTGAATATCACATCCAATTAACAGTTGAGTTTAGGATTATGGATGGACAATGATATGGTGATTTGATCATTGATCCTTACCACTTTCTATTTATTACCATTCATATGAACAGACTACAGAGAATTAATTAAGGCGCAAGAAAGATATATGATCAGTAACAAGTAAAGTAATTTCACAAATGGAGTCGAGAGCGAGAGATGTACAATAATGCCTAGGAACTATAAAATTCATTTTACCTGCCCATCTTACGAAAGGGTATTATATATTTTTTAAGCAAAACAATATTTATGTTAGACAAGTTTTTCTTCACCCATGGAAAAAGAAGAATCCCTACACTATCAGTGATTTGAGCTTGTGGTTGAATTCATGTGTCATCACAAACTCTCATCTGTAATGGATTGAAAACACCCTTCCCTAGTCTTAAACAAGATCAACGGCAATGGTGAGGAGATTCCTCCTTCACCATTGTGAAGTAAAACTTGATCCTTTATCCCAAACTAACTAAAATTGTGAGTCGCAACTTTCCAAAACCAAAAGCAAAAAAGGGAAGTAAAATGAGATAAGCAGAGGGCATCCTTGATCTCTCTAGGGGCCACCTAATGTTGGGTGGTTTGATTGGTCTCAACATGTGAAATGAATAAATTGAAGTTGGGTTTTCCAATTAATAAACCTATGGAGATGTTTTGTAATAATCAAATTGCTACCACCATTGCTAGCAACTCGGTGTTTCATGAAAGGACCAAACACATTGAAGTTGACTATAACTTTGTGAGGAATATTGTTGTGAGGAAGTTGATTGTTACTCCATTTGTTCTTTTGCAGATCAGTTGAGTGATATGTTTACCAAGCCTCTGTTTAGTCATGCATTCTGGAAAGACTGTTCCAAACTAGTACGGGTGATTTATTGAGGGGAGTGTTAAGATATGTACCGTAAAAGTATTATTGTCAAACCCTTGTGGTACAATGTTTAATTGTCATTGACCATGATAAGAACGTTAGGTGTTGGAGTTAGTTTTTATGTTTAATTGTTTTCTAGTTGTTATTGCTAAGGTTTATTAGACTTCTACTACTGCAAGGACTGAAGAGTCTTCTAGTTTGCAGTGTCATAACATACAATGTGAGGGGGCGGCTGACAGCCATTGGCAGCTATTCTCTTTTTTGGGAGTCTCTTCTCCTCTTCTCTCTTCTCTCTTCTCCTTGGTTGTGATCACTGGTTTTAGTTTCGAATATTGTCACAAATACAATAAAAAATTTTGGAAAAACATCCAAATTATTCTTTTCAATATAGTGGTGGTATCTTGGCCATAACACAATCGGCACCCATAGAGGAACCAATCCTCACAATATATTTGGATTCCTTTACTCACTCAACCATACTAAAAAATGCTTCCTTGTCATCTACCATAATAAAATATTAAAAAAAAATAGTGAAGAAAAAACATAATTCTAAAAACAAAAGTTGATCTTTCAGGTAAAAATTTTTCCCCCCGGTTGACATAAAAGAAGCCCAAAAAGAAAAGAAGTTACAACTTCATGAACAGGATAGAAGGCTCCCTACTTATTTCTCGTGGTATAGGATCTCTTTCTTTTTTCGTTTCTTAAAATGAAAAGAAACTACAACTTCATGTATAATACCAACCAGCAAAAAAATAAATTAGGGAATAAGAAGAAATAATGATTTACAAAGATACGTTACCCGAACGAGTTTATAAACAACAGGGTCTGCAATCTGGTTCAGTGAAGATGGAGAGCTAGTATTTCCACCAGAACTCTCCTCAATCCGGTATTCAACATATTCCTCTACTGCAACTGGTGCTTCCATGTAGAAGAAACCACAAGCAACTGAAATCGACAAACTGATTGTATAAATGACATCAATAACACATTTATAACCCAAAAAAAAAAAAAATCTCTTTAACAAAGTAGTCATCCCGCTATTAAAATCAATACAACGAATATTGGAAAAAATTAAAACTCCCAACATGCATTAACTATTACACTATCCAAAATCCCCTAATTTCCTACTACCAGACAATATAGATAACTGAACCAAAATTAATCACTACAACTCCTTCAAGTATCAGTTCAACAATCCGAAAAACCATGAGTCACCAAAGCAGGCTCCAACCAGAGCAACAGAGAAATAACAAATAGAAAAAAAAAAAAAAAAAAAAAAAATCCATGAATTTGTGTGAACTCACCATCGGACTGTAATAGCTGTTAAATTATAATCCTTTACTCCTATCCCCGTAGAAAATCTCCAGTAAGAAAGCCTCAAAGACCAGAACACAAATTCCGTCGGAAAAGTACCAGTCCAGCACTCCAGCGCCGGAGAAGTTGAGAAAATGACCGGAAATGCAATGGAAACCAACTTTAATGGTTGAATTCGAATCAAAGACGAAAGAAACAAATGAGTGATGGAGACGATGATTGAAAGGCTTGGACTTGATTTGGACTTCCAAAGACCAAATTTCAACTGTTTCTCAAGCGAATTTAAAGGCGGGCGATTGAGAAACTGTTCTTGGTGCCAAGGAGGGGTGAAATCGAGAATCGACCTTTTCAGTAATCACTGATCCAATTGTCCTCTACCCGACCCCCCACCTCCCACCTGTCCTTTTTCTACATTCTACTGTGCTGCTTCGATTCACTTACCATAACAGTCATGGACTCGAAAGCTTCTATTGACTGGATTTGAAATCTAAAGTGAAGTACGTGCGGTGGAGGCAGTAGAATCACCATTGTTTCTTGGACGCGAATTGCCCCTTAATAACTGAAAAATTACCCTTAGGATCGGTCTAATCGGCCATTTTAGATCCTACAATAGAGGTGTCAACGGTACGGGATGGGTTGATCATGGTCGGGCTGGGCCAAGTTTTAGAGTTGCACCGTAAATGCTTGTTTAGTTAAATGAATTTAGTTAGGGGGACATAATTCAATTTATAATCGGGTCGATCAGTCTCGAACTATAATCAGGCTGCCATAAAAGAACCTTATCCGGGCTATAGACTTGTTTATCCCTAAATGGGCATTGAACGGGTTCTAAATGAATCTTTTTAACTTACATACAATAGTTGAAGTGCTCAAGCTAATAAGCTTATTCCATTGAAATTGCACTTCTACCTCTAGTATATTGTGCAAAACAAACATTAATTTACCACCACAATTACATAATTTCATTTTTAAATTTAATTTTCTATTGTTAAAGATGCTTGTTCGTTGATTAATCTCTTATTCATTTTGAAAATTGAAGCAAACACACTTGAACTTTTGCCTTATTCTTCAATTTTATTAGTAGCAAAATGGGAATTTCAAGTAGTATTAAAAGGGTCAGGTTAGATTGGGCTTAAAAGAGTCTATTCAGGTCGGACTCATAAATGTGTCGAGCAAATTGAACACCTATCAGGCTAGGTGATTACATTGCGTAGTACCTGTTATATACGAGCCTGACATATTTATTAATCGGGTTGGTCCAGGTCAGGCCATAAACTTGTCGAACTCAGTCGGACCTACCAGTATGGGCCCTGAATTGACACCCCTTGAGATCACAATAATATCTTCTCTCCTATTTTTCCAATCCAACAATCTCTAGTCACAAAGACGTTCCTAATCGTTGGATATGTGTTACACGCCCTGTAATACTGCAAACAATCTCAATCAGTCCCTGACCCATAAAGGATTAAGCTTCTCACCATTGTGAGTCTATGACGCTATAATTGTCCATGCCTTCATGATTTGAAAGATGTAGATGAAGAGATTTTATCTTCACCATGGGTGTAGAGAAACTTGATGCAATTATTAGGAATTTTTCAAACAAGGATTTCATATGCTTTGGTGGAATTTGTACCCGCCACAGGGTCTGGACCCTGGCCAAACTCCAAGAAACCGAGATCACATTTTTTAAGTGCTCAACTTGAACCTGATAGGATAGGATAACCTTATCTTCCGAAACGGCGTGGAGAAGCAGCCACGTGGACGACGAGGGAGATGACTTGGCATCTGTGATCCCAATATCACCAAATCCCTCCCAGCGCCCATTATCTTCATCTCCAATTCCATCGGTTCGAGCTCTCCATTCACTTTTCTCTCAAAACGCTCACAGATCTTCAATAACCATCAGTGGAATTCACAGCCTCCTTGTTTGAGGAAGATAAACCGAAATGGCATCCACTTCCGCTGTTTCAATGGCACTACCATTAACTTCCGCGAGCCATAAGACGCAACCACCGTGCTCTAACGCCTTCATCAAGCCTTTGCCAGTGAGGAAGCCATCGAAGGCGATAGCCGGGGCATCATCAAGAGCCAATTCAAAGCTTCAAGTTCAAGCATCGCTGAAGGAAAAGGCTGTCACTGGATTGACGGCCGCTGCCTTGACAGCTTATATGGTGATTCCGGAGGTGGCTGAAGCAGCTGATTCTAGCCTATCGCCTTCCCTTCAGAACTTCTTGCTTAGCATCGTGGCTGGAGGAGTGGTGCTTCTTGTCATCTTTGGGGCCGTCATTGGAGTTGCAAACTTCGACCCTGTCAAGAGGACCTGATAGCAAGGGGTAGAGGGAGAAATTATGATTTCCAAAGATGTCCTTTTCTCTCCTGTTTTTCTTTGCCTTCTATGTTCTTCAGTAATTCTCTGTATGTTCATGTTTTCTTCACTTCGGTAATCTGTAACTTTTGTACTCTCTTTTTAATTGGTGGTTACAAAGACAAAATCGATAAGCCAGAGCTGCTTCTTCTTCTTCTTCTTCTTCTTCTTCCCCCAACACCCCCCACCCCTCCAAAAAAACCAAAGGGTATGCACTCTGCAGCATATCAAGCTTGATGACACCTAACAGAGTTACTACAGAACATGACTGAAATTAATGGAATGGGCTACCGTCAAGTGACAAAATTAGTCATAATCTTGGATAATAATTGGGTTCTTATTGAAATTGTAAAATGAAAGGGTTTTAGTGCTCACTGAGTTGATATTTGGATCCTCATTATACAGTTTGTGTCTCAGACCAATATGTGTCAAAAGACATTATTTCAGAAAGGATTTGGAAAGCCAAAATTCTAATGCAATGGCTTTTCCTCCGAAACAATCAAAGTGGAAGAATGTCTAGTCCTGGTGTCACTGCCAATGGCATTTACATCGCGGACACTCAGTTGATCCAATATCTGCTAGCTCTTTAAATTCAAGCCAAGTTTGTAATCTCATGGTTGTCTCAATTGGCAATTGAAAATCATGTCAACCTAATTTGATCCTCCTTAAACTTTATTCTCTGAGACCAAATCAAGTAGATATGTACTCTCTGAAGAGTAATTCAATTTCTCTGCCTTAACAACTGTGATCTTCACTTGTTGCTCCTCCCCATACATTTCCTCTTTGATCTTAAGCCTGAAAAGATACTGCTTGAAGAGGCTGTTGCAGATAATTTCTCCAAATCTTTCATCATCTTGCTCTTCATATTTCAACAAATATAACTCCTTTGCTGAACAACCCATGATCTCTTCCCCCGATTCCTGGAAAGCAGTCACCCAAGTTAATCCCGTATGGTCTTGCACTTGAGCTTGAAGAAGGTACCTGTACTCACACTCTTCAAATTCTTGGTTGCACCTCTCACAGAGCCATCTCGTATTACCCGACCTTATCACTTTCTTGTTACACTGCCTATCTCCAATCATCAAAGGGCAAGCAGTGTAGCAGAAAGTATCTGTCTTGAGGAATGTTATAGTTGCCTTTACTGTGATCCAGTCTGGTTTATCTGACCTTCCAAGACCTTCACCTTTTATCTGATTCACTGTTTTACGGATCCTATTCCTTGAAGCATCCATAATGTCTCTAGAAATGGACTGAGAAGCAGCATTCTTTCCTCCTCTATCAAACCACTCTTGCAACCTACGAGCCTCAGGGAAGTCAGGATTTATGAAAAGCTGAGTTGCAGAGATCGTCCCAACTGATTTCCCACTGAAGTCATTCACCTTCACAGCCTTAACAGCTAATACAGGAAAAAGACCTGAATCGAGCAACTTTTGCAGCTCCCGACCTTCCTTGTTACAGAACTCACCCCAGAGGGTTAGTTCGACACAACAACCGGATGCATCCTTTAGGTTCATCATCCTCCTCTGAGTTTCCAAACCATTCTTCCTCAGAATAGGGACTACAGGGTTAATGGATACTACAATCCCAATCACATCTATTATGGAATTGTTATCCAAATTCTCAATTTCATTAATTGATTTGAAAGAGAACTGTTGCTTCGGTATTGAGTCATCTTCATCCAGACACAGTTCCACAGTTGAGGTTGCCTCCAAGAATATTTCCCATTCATTCTTAAGATGATTGAAGTTCTTCTGAGCAGGCTTTAAGCTTCCCTTCGATATCAAGTAGACTTTGCCGACCTCAACAGAGCTGTAGAAGCGGTCAACAACA
Source organism: Macadamia integrifolia (assembly GCF_013358625.1). Lineage (NCBI taxonomy): Eukaryota > Viridiplantae > Streptophyta > Magnoliopsida > Proteales > Proteaceae > Macadamia > Macadamia integrifolia. The sequence goes on from NC_056560.1 coordinate 17,277,391, forward strand.
GCATTGAAACAAGTCACTCTTATTTCTCCTCCATCAGAGTCAAGGAGGTCGAAAGAAAACACCTTCCCATCTCCCCTAGCATTGTTGTAACGGCGAATATCTCCTTTTGCAGTAACTCTAGCCTTAATTGCCCACCGCCCCTGATAAGGATTCAAAACAGCAATTGGGATTGTTCGTGCTGGAGCCGCATTCTTCATAATTGGCCCATGATTTCTATAATTTGGAGGAGGTTTGTAAGGAGGCTGAACAGTCGGACCAAAGTTCTGCACCTTACTGCTGGAACTTGGAGTTGAACTATTACTGGAGGTTGATTCACGGTGCTCAAAATCCTTCTCAGGCACAGTTTTATGGAGCGTAGAGGCAGATTCTGATAACAGTTTTGAAGGGTTCCCAATAATCTCACAATCCGGGATTATAGTTTCCATGTTCAGTACGACAATAATCCTGTATTTAATAATAAAAAAAAAAAAGCACTTTTTAATTCATTTCAGAGGCTCAACCAGATGATAGATGATAGCTCAATTCAAATGTATGATGCATAGAACCACAAGAAATTCCATCAAATTTCACGACATGCAATCACAAGTGGGAGAATTCTTAGAAGGAAAAAATGCAACCGAGCAATACAGATTGAGTACTTACTTGCGGTTTTGGATAATGCTGCAGATATACTCAATCAATTGCACGACAGACCCCTTCTTCACACTCCCGCTCTTCACTTTATCGTTCAGCTGAGTTGCCAGCATAGCGTGTTGAGTGGAAACAGCGTCGGAGAGGAGAAGACGATAGCGATCCTTTGAATTGCCTATGATATTGATGTCCAATACCTGCACAAGGGGCTTTGAGTTCACGTCGCCAGCATTGACAGCCGCGATTGCGTTTGGCGTGAGATGTACAGGCATTATTAATAAAACGGAAAACTCCAGGCGTTCAGCGATCAACTGGGGCAAACGAATTCAAAAAATGGAAATAAGGGACTTCAAAACCCTAGCAGAGAGAGAGAGAGTGAAATCCAAAATTAGGAGCTAAAATATGGCGAATTGAAAGCCACAGATGGTCTGGAAAGGAACGAATTCGAGGATTGTGAAGTCCAGATAATGGAGAGCGGTCGAGGAGATCGGAAGATTGAAACACGAAATCTATAAGATTTTGAGGGAAATAAGTGACAGAAGTAATGAATGCAAAGAAATCAACGGAAAAGATCCAATACAATACGGTTAGAATTCGACTGATGAAGTTGCAGGAGACGCGAATGCTTAAAACCGAGACGAAGAGCTTATTAGGTTTTGAACTCTGAGCGCCTGAGAATTTTTATTGGCGGGGAATGAACAAGGAGAAGACCGACTCCTTCAGGCGAAGCCTTTCTGGTCTTCCCTATGATCCGCTTAAACTTTGACCGAACACGCCGCCACAGGTGAAAACGAAATTAAAGATTGGGGAAATCAACACTCCCAGGTCGCGCGTCCCCTGCGCTCAGGTATAGAGGGCAGTGAAACTGAAAAAATTCATCCCTGTTCATATCACGCCTCTCATTGGCTCACGTTGGTGGAGGAACTACATGATCAGATAACATGTTTTATCCGGTTGGTTCAATTTCAATTAGACAATGTTTTTCGATCTAATAGGACTCGATTTCCTTTCAACCACAATGAAGAAAGAACCTCTTAATTTAAAACATCTAAACATCAGATTGAAGTAAAAAGAAAATTTTTCAAAGTCTGATCATGAAGTCACATCATATTGGATGAAAACATTCCGTAATACTATATCACCTTGTTTTCAATAGTTACTATTGACTTCGCCCTTCTGGTATGGCTTTAATGGGTAGATGTTGAAGTATTTATGGTTGCAATTTTGGTGGCTTTGCTAGCTCATGGGGGAAAAATTAATTGATGGATGCTTAAATCTACAATTAGGGCTAAAATTTTAGGTTACGGTTTCCCTTCACCATGGGGAAGGAGAGGAAAGCATTATCTATTTTTTCGTCTTATAAGAAAAATAATTATTATCATCATGTTTGTCTATTTAAATGTTAATCAAACGTTCCTCCTTGAGAGATATTTACAAATCCCGAATCATTGGTAATGTTGGAATTCTTTAGAAAATGTTTGACATTATCTCCTGTTCTCATATTTTTTAAGATATGTTTGGAAAGAGGTTCTTAATAAGTGTCAGCCTCATCAAAAGAAAACTTTTTTCTTTTCAAAAGAATAAAGTGGATCTGAAGAAAATTCAGTGGTAATTCAATTAGTGATTACACCAGAAAGCTCATCTTTAATCCTATCATTCTTCATGTTTGATGAGAGAGAAATAAACGAAAATGTAAATGGACCTCGTCGTGCACTGTAGAACATATCATTATTTGAGATCTACTGAAAAAAAGAGTTTGAGATGCCGTGGAGAGATTCCCAAGCACTCTCCTCCGGCACCCATCAAATACACACCACGCAGTCTGATTAGAGCACCTCTGACCATTGCAAGTCCTTTTTGGCAAAACCACTGGCCATCCCCACTTGTCACAGCCAGAGCCTACTCAGCCATCCGATTGCCCAGCCCCATGGTATAACATCATCCTCCAAGTTACTACCACATCCACCAGCATTTGGCTCCAAGGAGCCAGAGATTTTGATTTTGGTTTTGGTCCTGCCATATATTACCTATTAATGTGGCTCAATTTCGGTCCTGGAAAAACAGTTGGTATTTTCCAAGATACACAATAGCTCATACACATGACAAACCATAAAACACTAGGGAAAAAATTGAAAGAGTGAACAGCCGAGAAAGAAAAAAAAAAAAAAGCAGACTAATGGTTCTCCTCTCCTTATTTCCAACATCAGAATAACAAAATATCAGCTTCCATTAAAATAATCAAAAGATAAAGCCAAAATCCTTTATGTACTACTCTGACAAAGAAATTACACCGCAAGACTTGTTTGGACCAACAGCTACAGCCCCATCTCAAGCCACAGCAATTTCCATCTCGGGAGCAAGCATTGCCGGCCTCCCATATTCCTCTTCTTCCTTTGGTGGGTGGATGGTGACCAGATCAGGCAATGGTGTTGTGGGCCCCTGCTTGCCCTTGGGATCCCAGTCCAGCATTATCTTCACCTTGATGCCCAAAACACCCTATAGCAACAAATATTAACAGAACAGGAAATCAGTTTAAAAAAGCCCAAGGATCAGGTTTAAAAACCCAGATTCAGCCTGGAAAACCTAGATTCGGCCTGCAGATCCCTAACCCTACCAATTCAGTTGGAATCGATCCGATCCAGATCGGCCTAATTTATATCTCAGCTAAGCATCCAAAGAATAACAATTGGGAGGCTTTTAATTTTAAGAGTGGGTATGAAATTTAAATTATTCTACCACAGTACTAGAGATCAAGGACAGCACAGTCCTTTAGACATTTCCAAAAGAAAAACAAATCAAACAATTATATTGCTTTGTAATTCTTTATTAAGAATATGGGGATACTAATGAAAAGTTTCTAATGATAAATTACAACAGTACTCGCAACAAAGAAAGGGAAGAGCGAGACACCACAACCGGTTTTTAATACATCAAGCAAACTAACAAATGCGAAGGAAACCGAGGCTAGAAAACCAACCTGTCTGAGAAGAACATGCCTCACAGCTGAATCAATATATTCATTGACAGGCTGACCAGAGGATATCATGTATCCATCCTTAAACTTCATGGACTTGGCACGCTGAGCTCTAAGCTTCCCACTAACAATCACCTGTAAGTAGTCACAATTAAGCCCAACTCAAATGGCCAATAATTATATCAAACAAAAAAGGAGTAGTGGCACATGGGAGGTAGGAGAGTTATTCTGAAACAAACCTCACAGCCCTTCGCTCCACTTTCCATTATAAATCTCAGGACACCATAGCAGGCCCTGTAACAAAAAGAGACCATTAACATAAGTAACATCCAACAGAACGTACTCCTATCTGCATAGGATATCTAATAGAAGCATTCAGAAGTAAAAATTAAGAAAAGAACGAAGAGGAAGACCCTTGAATTTTTTATTTTTTTTTTGGGATAGGGGTTTACTATCCAGGCACCACATTCACATACTGCATAAATCACACTTTATATTCACATAGCTCCCGACTAGGGTCAAAGACTGAGGAGAAAATGTAGAACACCATAAAGCAATCAGATTTGAACTTCAAAATAATGAAAACAACTTCTCAACATGAAATGAATAATTCAACACAGTTAATTAAACTATGAACCTCAATATATGGGAATAAGTTCCATAGTAGGGCTAGGCTAGAGTTTTCTCAAGGAGATGCAATTTCGGAGAAAAGTCCGCTATGTAGCTATCCCTGAGCTTATATGAAAATGCAAAAAGCACCATTCATCAATAATATGGCTAGGAGACGCATGTTCAATATAGTCATCTTCCGACACAAATTTGGTACCCAAATCAACCCATTTGCTTTAAAGATGACTGACAATAATTTTCATTCATTCAGAGGGTCCAGTACTCCAGTCCAAACCAAGTCATAACCAGTACTAGAATATCTAACAAAAAATAAATAACTAGGACGTAAACAAAAGAGCAAGATTTACATAAAAATAAATAAATAAAAGAGCGAAGTCCACATGCAAAAGAATTCAATACAGCTAATCAAACTATAAGCCTCAATATACGGGAATAAGTTCCATAGTAGGCTAGGCTAGAGTTTGAACAAAGAGATGCAATTTTGGAAAAAAGGTCTACTATGTAGCAACCTTGAGCATATATGAAAATGCAATAAGCACCTTTCATCAATAAAATGGCTAAGAGAAGCATGTTCAATATAGTCATCTTCCGACACAAATTTGGCACCCAAATCAACCCATTTGCTTTAAAGATGACTTTTTCATTCAGAGGGTCCAGTACTCCAGTTCAAACCAAGTCATAACCAGTTCTAGAATATCTAACAAATCGTAAATAACTACGATGTAAAAAAAAAGAGAGAGATCTACATGCAGAAGAATTCAATACTTTTAATTAAACCATTAACCTCAATATAGGGGAATAAGTACCATACTAGGCTATGCTAGGGCTTGCTCAAAAGAAATTTAATTTTTTGAAGAAAAGTCGGCTATGTAGCTATCCCTGAGCTCATATGAATTGCAGTAAGCACCATTCATCAATAAAATGGCTAGGAGAAGCATGGTCAATCTAGTCATCTTCCGACACAAATTAGGCACCCAAATCAACCCATTTGCTTTAAAGATGACTGACAGATTGTAAACGGTATTTGAAGAAAGCACATTCACAATTCGTTAGCTTGTACCCTCCCAGAAGCTACCACATGAAAACCATGGTCATTTCCTGAGGATGTTGATTCGGAGAAGTACGTTGATTTAGTCATCTTCCGACACAAAATTGGCAAAATAAAGTAATAAACTACCAATCTGCTTTATCAATGACAACAAACATAAATAACAACAAAAAGTTAATAGAAGGAACAAAGAAAACATGAAGCACATTCAAGGTGAAAACTCATTAGAACTTTTGATTCCTCATAGATGGCAGAGGTCAAATAGAATTGACAACAGATAATGGATAAGTCCTAAATTTTTAAGGACCAGTAATAATATCCCAGTAAGATGGACTACATCTATCTTGTGATAAGACAGAAGGAAGCATGGACGATCACATTTTGGGACACAATTTAGGCCTCAGTTGTTTCCCAATAAATTACCTTCCAAATGCAAATTTTCCTCTACATTTTGCTTTACACTGCCTGCTTCAATCACGATGAAATAAGATCCATCCAACAATGAAAGACTGTCTTGCTGCCTAAGGGAAACTAACTCCAACCTAAGTACATGAGTACATGTTAAAAGAATATGCCTTTCATGATTACATTAAGAGAACAATATACTTTGTTCCTTGGCACTCAAACCATGTAAGGCCGACTGAATATAGTCACCCTCAGACACGAGATTGACATGAGAAACCAACCTCGCTGTAAAGATGACAATAATAGATAGAAGAAAATACACCAACCATGAAAAAGAAAAGCACTACAACTACTAATCCTTTTCCCAATTAAATGGGGTGTGCTACATGGATCCATGAGTAGGACTAAATCTACCGCCCCAACACCCTCCCCCAACGGGCAACAACAAACAAAAGAGGAAAATTGACAACAACGATGGATGTAAATAGAACTCGTAACATTGTGAATCGGCTAATCAGCGGGAAATAAGTGGGAAAAAAATGAGAAGTACCAAATATCTACTGCAACTCTGGAGACTGAGAAAGATTTGGTACCTTCTAACAGCAAGACCCCCCAGAAGCTTGTAGCGGAGAGACTCGGCCTGAGCAATGGCACAGAGCCCTCTGTTATTAACTTTTTCAGCATAAAGTTCCACACTGTTCTCAGGGAACTTGAATCGTTTCTGAACAACCGATGTGAGTTCCCTGATTCTTCTGCCCTTCTCGCCTAAAAATATCGTTTAGAACATTAATAACCGAATCATGAGACCCAAAATCGCGGACACTAGAACTATGAAATGATTTATCATTGGAAAATTTAGAAAATCAGGCATTTACCGAGAACGTTCTGGGTACGAGTAGCCCTGATGATGATCTCTGTGCGCATAGGCGTAACCCTAACCTCAACACCCGAGTAGCCGTCCTCGGCAAGCTCTCTGGTAAGAACCTCGTTGAGCTCCGCGAAGAAAACTCCATCAGCAACGAACTACAACCAGAAATGAAAAATCAATACATAAAGAGAGAACCTTAAACACAAGGTGACCAAGTAGAAACAATAGAGTATGGAGACCTTTCGCTTTTTACTCATCTGAGTCGCCATTGTTGCAGAATCGATCTCAAATGAAGCAAGAACAGACGGATGCAAAACTGGTTATTAGCTGGGCTTGGCTCGATTTCTCTGCGGAGTGCAAACCCTAAAACCTACGAGCCTCGTGGGAAGCTGGATGATACTGCTGTATTACCTTTAAGAAGGGTTGGATCATGGATGTCGAAACCCTGATCCAACGATCAAGAGTTTGTGTTCTTTCTTCGGACGGTCCAGATTAATCTTATTTTGGTTTCTCATAAACCCCATTTCGCAAGACGTCGCTGCCTGTAAGCGTGACTCGCGTGGCCTTTGCGATGGTTAGATCATGGTTTGAGGAATCGGATCGGATCTAATAGGTAGGATTGGATCGGTTTTGGTCTTGACTCTTGATCGATCTCGATGCTTGGATGATATCATATCGGTGGACCGGTATGAACGAAGGGTAAAACAGTTCAAAATTGATTTAAAAAAAAAAAATGGGGTATTTCTATCCAATTCAAGCCGATCTGTATCAATATCAGCCTTAACCGATGTTTGAGAATATCAAGGCCGATCCATATCAATATCAAATCAGTATCGACCTTGACCAATCATATTCTTAATATCAAGCTCTCCAACCTTGGGTCAGATAGATGGGGTACAAGATGGATGGGATTCATGGGATTTTTTATTTCATAAGGGTAAGGCGATAATTTCACAGATAACATTTTAATTGTAGTAAAAGAGAAGAGGAACCAAGCACGTAGCACCCCCGGGGCAGGGTCTGCATATCTGGGGTGGGGGGTCTCAAAAACATGAGATCACAACTCAAGGCCAACCTTCGATGAAAGAGCAACAAACCACTAGAGCAACTCTGGTGTCACACACACTTAAACATGAACTATGTTACAGTCTCAAATATTAACAAATTATCTATCAAAATTATTTTATTTTTTTTGTAAGATCAAAATCTTTTTATGCCTATGTATACTATGTACTCAAAAAGTATTTTTCTATCAAGGACTGGGATTCGCTACCTGGTTTGGTCGTGTGGTCACTGCATCAGTGTAGAGACCAACCAAGTGAGGCACATAGGCATCCAACTAAGGGATAAGGTGATCTTTCCCCAACTTGACTGGGTGTAGAGGTGTGCAGCTAGGTAGTGTTATTTTCTCCAATTTCTAATTAGCAATGGAAATTCAAAAAATGCTAGTTCTAGTGCCCCAACACTACTTTGTTGTATTCCAATCCATGGATCAAGGTATTGGTATCATATCACTACATATCAATGTCAGTACCTGATATTAATACGATACATATAGGATCAAGAGTATTGATCAAAAAATTAGTAATATCAATGTTGGTGACATGTATTATATCGACATTGGTATTAGTGTCGATGATAACAATATGTATTGGAAAATACCAAACTGATAACTAAAAGGCTATACCATGGATATCGTGAAATAAATCTAAATAAAAAAAAAAAAACCAAGTGAATCTAGTTGTTTAAAACCACTTGGCATCAAATCCTTAGCTTTTTTTTTTTATTTCTAATCTTTAATCCTACTAAGCACTGCTAACCAATGGCCGGTTTACTAGGCACTAGTAGGGCCGAAAGCCACTTACTCCTACGCATAACACATTCACTCACCCAAATATGATAAAGTTCGATCCCACAACCTCCTCCCCTGGGCGTAAACTCTTCAAGTCGAAGAATATAAATATATCACACACTAAAGACACTTTTTTGTTAGAAATTAACAACACAGTAGAACAATTTGCAATAAAAAAACAAAAGAGAATCACACTTAACAACAAATAACAACATCCAAAACCTTATCCTAACTTAATGGGATTGCCTACATGGAGAGTTCAAGTAAGGATGAGCACGAGGATCTATGCAAAAGATTGATGGGTTATTGCTAATTATAATAAGTGCCGGTTGTCACCTTGATGCATCAATCTCTTCTTCTATCTTAAAAATAAACCACCGCCAGCAGATTCTTTGATTGATTTGCATTACCCTATAAATAAGTTCATCTTTTTCCATATGGAGCTAAAAAAGAAATACCATCGTTTGGATCTTCCACTTCCACATCATTTCTTTGGACTCAAAAGAATTCACCCCTAATTCAAACTTACCAGTCTATTGGCTTTGCTTGAGAAGTAAAATGGGAAATACAAATTGGTGCTTTTTAGAGCAACATTAAAACCATAGTCATAATAACTCCCATGACCAGAATAATAGAACCTCTCAAGCGCTATTTAAACCAGAAGTTCAAATCCACCCATCTTTAAACAATTGGCTCAAAACCCACCAATACCACAAAACTTATAGTTAGTTCTAATATAACTAAGACTTGCAATAAAACTCAAAATAGATGAAAAATTCTCTTTGATGTAATTAGTTCAAGAGGAAATTAAGTTATTCAAGTTTCTAACTCAACTCAACCTAACCTCATTTTCCCAACCAAATGGGGCTGGCCATACAAATTCTATTATTCCATTCAATTCTATTGAAGGTCATGTTTGTTGTCAATCCTTCGCTATTCTCTAAATATTTCTTGCAAAGTAATGCCAAAGAAAATCAACCTACAAAAGACTAAAATGATAGGATATTTGTAAATCTGAAATTACTGTAGAAAGTAAACTTCAGTCCTATTAAAACTTTTTACAATCATGATTCACTTAAAAAAATTCTTGATTTTCAACGGATAGTATATATATTATATTTATGAAAAGGAAAAACAAAATATTGAGGATAAAAAATTGAAAACATACAATATACCACAAAAGAGAATCACACACACACACACACACACAAATTTATGTAGTTTCAAATTTATAAGTGCCGTACAGTTTAATATGTTTCTTGAATATCATTCTGATACCAGTTTGGTAGGAATTAACAACACAACAGAACAACAATTTATAGAAGGAAACGAAAGAAAATCAAACCATATCATTTCATTTCCAAATAACAAAAACATCAATTGAAACTTATGGAACCAATTGAACATTTGAAATAGCGCAATAGGTGGGGATTTAAAATTTTCCTTTATTTTTGTATGATTTTTAATTGTAATTTTAGTAGATGATCAATTAACCAATTAGTTGTAAACTTTTACTTGTCTTTATCTTCTTAGTCATATATAAGACCAATGATCCCGCTTAGAAGAAATTTTTCTTCAACTCATTGTATTTTATCAATTGTGTCATGATGAGTTTCTAAAGTACCAAAAAAAGCTTTTTCGGTACCAAGAAGAGCTTTGTCATAGCAAGACTGCATACAACAAGTTGGACGATAATTATCTTTAGCTCAAGGATAATAGGGAATACAAAAGTGGAGTGAGTTAGCAATGGCATTAGCCAACCGTGGATTTACAAATTGCTGCTTTTATTTATCCTCATGCAAGTCATTCAATTGATGTTTTGTTGCAACTGCCCAAAATTAAAAGGGATTCAACTCTCCAAGTTACAACCCATGTATATATCATCTGTTTATCTATGCCAATAGCAAATCTGTCCGAGTCTAGAAAGAGAAGTAATTCCTTTGAGCTATGAACATAAAGCCATATCTCTGTGTGGGCCATATTAGTGGTAGTTAGGGGAACAACAGTACATGTCCCATCACTTATGGAGTTTGTTACTATATAAATAGAGTTAGTTAAATTGATTTTTTTTAATGAATTATTGGTTTGTTAACTACTAGCTAGACCAGCAGTGGGTGGAGTTTTAACTCTCTTGGCTCTCTCATTGATCATCTGTCTCTTTTTTTTTTTTTTTTTTTTTCTTTTACCACTTTACCTCCTTCAAAATTTTCATCGTATATGTCAGTCAATTGGGTAAAAAAATTTACAGTTTCGTTCAATTTTCTACATTCGTTTAAAGAAGGAAGAGATCTGTCTGGAAGCCGCAAGTGATTAAACCCCTGTTTCAATAACTAAAAATTTTCTTACAATTGTAAGAGACTGTATTGGAGATAGCAGGGTGGTGGTGTTGCTGTCATTTCACCTTGTAATAGTATAATTCTGGAACTTCAAGAAGAATTTTGCAGTTCATGAACTTGAAGCTTTCAGTGATTTGAAATTGCTTTCAACTTCTTTGTCCGCATTTGCTATAGCAATGGCTATTTGGTTCCTACTCTTCTGATCTTCAAAGGCATCTGCTATGTATGGGAGGATACCCTACAATGACTTGCTCTGTTTTAGTTTTTCTTCTCTCTCCACCATGAACTATACGTACACTTGGTGAGTGTTCCTGTGTCTGTGTGTTGTGTATATATTATTAGTCAACAGAACCAACCAGAGAAACACCTCTAGAGTGGGTGGGAAGGCATAGATCCTGATTTCTGGAATTTCTCTTTCAGTGGCTTCCTTGGGGATAGCAGAGCTCTCTCTCCACATACTCCTGTCTCAGTGTGCTTAATTCATCTCAAGGGTTCTCTCTTCTTCTCCCTTCTTTTATCTCTACTTGTTTCCTTATCATCCTTCACAGTTTTTGAACTTCCATAATATTCTTCTCTCAGTACTTTTATATGATATCTTCTTATTCCCTTCTTATCCTTCTCATCATCATCAACATAATCCAATGGAAGGATTAAAGCTTATGACTCTATAATCATGGGAGGTCAAGGAACTTCAGGGTACTGTTACTGGGAAGGGGTGGTGTCCCATTTTCAAATCCGAACGTCTCATACTTGAAGAGCTTCCATATATATCTTTCTAGCAGCAACTCACCAAGCTCTGCCGCTCAGACTTTAATCTCCATCGGTGGGGCCATTAACTACAGGGCTAGGGTCTTGGGTGGAAGCACTTGCACTAATGCTGGCTTCTACACAAGGGCAAGCACTAGGTAATGTTTGTTTTTTCATCACCCACTATTTTATGGGTTTTGGTCCATAGATTGTTAGAACCCAAAACCAATCCCACTTGTGTGTTCACAGCCAACCAAATTTACTATACTTAAGTGAATAGTGATTAAGCTTATTGTGTCTGGTGGAATAGATTACTAACCCTATTAAAAGTGGGGGAAAAAAAAAAAGGAGGAATAGACTATGAACCAAGAAAATAGAAATTGGGTTTCAGTGTGTTTCAAACCCATAATCTATTCAGAAAACACATACCCACTATCACAAACAACTTACTTTTCTCTAGCCCTAAAAGCAGCCCTAGTAGCTACGGACATCATATATTGGTCCTAACATAGCATTAAAGCATTCAACTTAGTCATAATAACCGATAATTCCAAAGACTATTAAACAATTCCCTTGGCCACCCTTTTGATTTACCTTGCACCAACTAAGCATGAAGATCCTCAAAATCCAGCCATGGTCCTACCAGTCTGTACCTTTCTTCCAATACCTGGAACAAACCTTGCATGAATGCTTATGACATTTGATGACAACATATTCCCTGAAAGATCACAAATCGATAAAACATAATAAAATTTTGATTGATACAACAAAACCTAGGCCCAACAGTTGTAATAAATGATTGAATCAACACAACCGTCACAAATTATGATTGGATGGTCCCCAATTGTAATATTTAGGTAATCATCAAGAAAAGCATAATAGACAAATGAATGGTAGGGAATGCAAAGGCGGGCATAGTACAAAGGAGAGGTTGGACATCCATTTGTAAATAATAGAATCTAAATGGCAGGGAAAATGTCGGTTTTGGAAAAACATTTATTTAGAAGGAAAAAAATAAAAATACATCATAACAACAGAAAATGGCAAATACTTGAAAAGAACTATAAAGCGCTGAGCAACATAAAGACTAACAAATTAACAAGCAAAGGAGGAGCCCAGAAGAATTTTGTGCATAATACAAGAGGTCCAACAAACCACAAGATATTTTGGTCGAATTTTTTATTTGAGGGTAGTTTTATACTTTCCTGATTGGGATTTTTTGATATATATTTGTAGTGAGGGTTTCTTTCTCTGAAATGCAAGCAATACTGAGAGGTGTAAGGACGAATGTTATAATCCTATTCTCCATTGATAGTGAAGCAAGATCTCATCTCACCGAGGACGTAGGCAATTTTGCTGAATCTCGTAAACTTATGTGCATTGTTTATTCTTATTTTTTCACTATCTTCGGCATCATTTTAGGGTTACGTTTCTACAATAAGATTTCATCTTTAACATGACATTGAGTGCACCACATATCCAAAGAAAAGAATTACAAGGTCCGTGAGTAATGCTTTTGTCTCTGTTCACAATCCTGAAGCTCCATAAGTTTTCCATGGCTGAAAGGGCACTCTACCCTTGACATAACTGGAGGCACCAACCTTCCCATCCTCATAAGTCCACTGCAAAGTACTTCTAAATGAATTTACTAAGAAAATAATACATTCAGTTCCTATATATGATAACATAACAAGGTTCCTATATACTCAAAAACACAATGGGTGCAATGAATTAGAAAATGAAACAAGCTCACCAAGGGACTGCCGACCCGGGTTACATGGATGGCTTAAAGGAAGAAATTGCAAAAGTTGCAAATGGGACCATGGTCAGATCAAAGGGCATCAGCGCTGCATTGCCATATATGTTGGGAAAGGGCCTAATATGGGACAGAGAAGACCCCTGCCAGTAAGATGGTCCATAAGTTGACATGCCTCCCTGGAACACAGAATCTCCTGAAATCAAAATTCAAAGAGAAGTGTTGCTCATTCAGAAAACTTTCTCAACTATACATATGAGCTATTATCAGGTGTCGACTGGTCACAATATTTGATTTTTTCGGATCAGCAACCGTCAATCACTACTCACTACCTTGCACCAAGAATGCTCTATTATTAGTCATTCGATGTTCTAACCCAATGTGTTTAATAATTGGTCATGCTGGTCTCAAGCTTCAATCGTCCATTCATCAAATCGGACCTATTAATGCGGGCCAACTTTTGACACTCCAATGAACGGGTGATGCTACCCATCACAAGTCTATTTTTAAAAGAAAGAATCACAAACTCTGGTGCTTGGTTGCTTTGAAGGTCCTAGACTGAGATATTGCTGAGGCCCAAGGAAGAAACAAGATTCCCTGTAGAGACAAGTTTCTCTTTTTCAACTAACCCAACCCTCATCTAGCGTGAAGGGAAAATACAAGTTTCCTGGAAGACAAACTTTTCTTTTTCAACCCTCCAATTATTCATGGGAAGGTGCTGTATTGTCAATAATGAATCAAGCTTCATCAAGATTTTTTTCCCTTGTTGGTGTAAGCCAGGTCAATTCTAAAGGACAAAGAAAACGTTAAAAGCCCCATTCTTCAATTATTCATGGGAAGGTGCGATATTAGGTCCAAAGCTTACATCTACCATGTGAATATAGGGCACCAGTGGACCCCACCTTCCTCATTTACCGAAAAAATTCAGTATATTTTAAGTTCTATCATCATAATAAATGGCATTGCTTGTTGATTCAGATTTCTTACTCCATTTGGGACCCTAAATAGTGAGTCAACTCAGCGAATTAAAAGAGTCAACCCAGGAAGTTGTGCAAATCAGAGAATGGTAAAAGTTTTATTCATTAAAAAAAAAAAAAACATGTTAAACAAAAGGGCAAAAAGTAAAATTACAATTTTTTTTCTACACTTGAGAATTGTTTGGAATAAAATTCCTTAATTACATTGTGAATGGATATTAAACTCTATCGAAATAATAAACGAACTAGAAAATAGTGCAATAATAGACAAGTCACGTAATTTACATAACATTTTGGCCTCTGAAAACAGAAAGGGTTTGACTCCATAAGGAATCCTCTTGAGTTATGTGAGTCACCCGATTCATTGAGTTGACTAGACCATGTCTTATGCACTAGGAGGAACATATCAACTCGACTCCTAATACTAAGTTGACTACCGAGTACGCAAGCTTTGGAAAATGGAGAAAAATATTGTTGGGTCTATTCTTTCTATGTGTCCAATAGGACTTTAATTACAACTACAAGAGAGGGAAAATGATTGTTCTAAGGCATTAGTTCCCCATAAATTGAATTTTTTTTCTTTTTTTCTTTTTTATAAATCTAGATTACCACTTAATGATCTATTTCCCCTATTTTCACTTGATTTTTAAACCTGTCTCTTATTAAGTACAAGTACCAAGATACAAGGGCTGAAATGACGCTTCCACCCCTATGAAATATAATAAATCATTCTCTATTGATGCCCATGTGTACCCCTCATTGATCCCCCTATTGAAATAGGGACTGCACAATCAGGAAGCATTCTTTTCTCCTAATTATTTAAGGGCAAAAGTTTATATGTACCACCGCGCATGGTGTATTATCACACAAAAACTGTATGATGGAGACAGTAAAAGGTTGAAATGATGAAAACCCCCCCTATTTGACGAAACATTCAATCACCACGTGGGATCATGCACTTCCACTTATTATTATTATATTATCTCTTTAACGAATTATGGCAAAAGAATCATAAAGCAACACCCTCAATTTGAGTAATATGGTAGCCTTCAGTTATATGAAAAAATATAATCAAAAAACAGTTACTTGTTTAGTTGGTTAGTGCCTTGCAATAGAATGCAAGCTCCTTCAAGGACATGGGTTCGACTGTCATGTCTTCCTTAAAAAAGCTTGAACAAATATAAATTAAGTTTAGGAGATTAACAAAAGAAAATTACCACCATCAAAACATGAGCCTAATAATTTCCTGGACCATTGAATAACAAGAGAGGGAAAAAAAAAAAATAGAACCTCAGAAGGAAAAGGATAACCATATGTGATGCAGTTCAATTCCTTCTCCAATAAAAACAAGAAAGGAAAGGGGAAAAAAAAAAAGTTAGGAGAACATTAAGTAGAAGAAAGGATAAGCATGATGAAGTTCAGTTCCATCTCCAAAAAGAACCATTGGGGCCCTGGTCATGTTGCTGTGGACCAGTGTTGATGAATGTCTCCCTCCTGGTACTGTTGTGTTTTGTTTTGAGCTACTTATGCTACTTTTTCTTTATATTATTAGGGAGAAGATTCTTTGAACAACCACAGAGGTAGGGTACCAATGATATCTGTCAAAATAGCATTATACATAGGAAGACCTAAATAATTTCATTTGATGAAGTGAGATACAGACAAAGAGGTGTTAGCATATCCTGACCGACAGCCTAGAGAACCTTTTCTCTTATTTTTCTTACAATCAAACTCGTCTACTGGTTACTGAGATTCAATCTAAATAAAGAAGGCTCACCCAAGATAGAGGTGTCAATCGGTTAGTTCTGGTATAGACTGCATAGAAACCAAGCTGTTAAGACAAAATTCAGATTGGGTCAGTTTCGATTTTAACTTGGTTTGGTTTGATCTTTTGACGGGTTAGTTTATCGGTTTATTTTGGATTCTTATCTGTTCAGTTGCGATTTTTCATACATACACATTAAAATAATGGGAAAACATGTTTTCTTTATAACTTTTTTAGGTTCTATTGGGTGTTTCTGATATTAATCGGTCCGATCCGGTCCTGTCCAGTCCAGTCCGATTCAAGTTGCTACAGGTTTTATGAAAACCCAAAACGAAGCCAAATTTATAAGGATTCAGTATGGTTTGATTTCCTGGTCGGTCCAACCGGTTTCCAACCGGGTTGGACTGGAAATTAACATCCCAGGAGATTGTCTTTGTTTAAAAACTCCAAAACAAAAAACAAAAAAGAGGTCAAAAAGCTCATCACTTCTAATCTGAGATTCTGGTCTTGTGATGAATGATTAAGAATCAAAAATATTATCTGAAGCTACATTCTTCAAACTGTACGAAAAGCATCTACAGGGGACCCACCACTAAGCCTTGTGGGTCATCACAGAAATGTGTTCTTTTCCCTCACACCCCCACCCCCCACTCCACCCCCCACCCAAACAGTCCACAACGGACAAAACCATGAACAGTAGTTTACATTTTTTAAGTAAGAAGGAAACAGAATAAGATCTGATTTTTATCAGGGATGACTTCAAGTTAAAGAAGCATGATAGCACCTACTTCACTCCTTTATGGTCTAGAAAGCGGATCAATTTAGACTGCGATGGGAAAAAGAAAACTATTAACCGAAAAAGGAGGAATTTCTATCACAGAAGAGAAGAATGAAAGAGAAGTGTCCTTTCTACCCAAAAAAAAAAAAAAAAAAAAAGAAAGAAAGAGAAGTGTCCCAGATCAGATTCCAAACTTTTTGACAAATCAAGGGAGCCAAGTCCAGAAAGTAAAAGGAAGAGCTCTCTGCTCTTAAATCTAGTTTGGGTTCATCAAAACTTAGATTTATTGGATTAAATGCATATAACTTAACAGTGATCGAACATCTGGGTAGGGAAATTCGCCTGGTTCCCACGAAAAATCAAAACAGAGGATAACACGAACTTGCTTAATTTCATCAATGGGCTAACAGAGTTACAGAGAATTACAATGATGAGATCTCTAGAACTTATTTCTAAAGATTAAATTTAGCTAGGAAGGAGAGTCCAGGATACAGATACAGATACAGATACAGATACAGAAGAGTTACTGAATCTAATGAAATCCTACAAGCGTTAATAATGGAAATGCTTCTATCCCACTTTGTAAATAATTGGTGCAGAGATCTCTATCCGGGCCTAATTCTCTTCTGGCCAAGCTTACCATCTGATTTCAATGTCCCACCAGAATCCCCCTCCGATGAAGCTTCCATGGATCTAGTGAAGGAGCTTGAAAGGTCTGAGTAGAGATCAACAACCCTCCTGATGTTGTTGTTAAGCTCCCTAATAAGACCCACATTTCGGCTCAAGTTGTCTGGAATCTTCGATTCGTGATTCTGGTTGATCTCGTTGATGAGCAATCTGTTCTGATCTAAGATGTTTTGGACTTGGACAAAGCTCTTCTGAAACGTCTGTAAGACCTTGCCATCAACTTGGGTCCCGTTGCCGAGGCCTGAAAATGTATCCCCCTCCATTTCCAAGTCAAAATTCAATCCTGCAACAGTAAGCAAAAGAGGAAAATGAGCAAGGACTAAAAAAATAAGATCAAAGAACCTCACTAAGAGACAAGCTTTATTAGTAGAATAGGCTTTTAATATGAACCCATCATCGACTCCTTATCTTCTGTCTCTGTACTTGTTAGGAGAAGGAGCAACTGGATAAGACTCCAGAAACATCTGGAACTTATTTGAAGGAATTTGTTGCATGACAAACAAGGTCTGGAGGAGAAATCATGGCTGCCATTTTTCTATTTCTTTTTTAAAAAGGGAACAGAGGGATCAAATACAAGCATGGGTTCTAATGATAAGATGTAAAAGCAGATCCCGTTTTCCATAAAAAGGAACCTTTTCCTTCCTGGCTCCATAATTTTTTTTGTAAAAGCTTCTATATGCAATGGCGAATCTCAACATTCAAAGACCCCCAAAAAAACCAGTCAATGTCACTAAACAGAGGAGAAAAGGAACAACTGCAAAAGAATAGGTTTTTCAGGAGGAACTGATGGATAACAGGAAAAGGGGCCAGTGGCAGCGAAAGAATCAGAATAAATCTTAGAATGAAAACATTAATCTAAAGTAAGCTTTTTTGATTCCCGGGGTGCTGCAGAAAACAAAGCACGGAATCGTTAACCTAAATGTTCAAGCCCATAGCTGCAGAACAAATTTCCCGATAAATGGAAAAAAGAAAAAATTTCAGATACCCCTTTGTGTCGAAACAATATACAGAGATCTGGCCAGAAGAGAACCCAAAAGAAGTTGCAGATAAATCGGAATTCACCGGAGAAGAAGAAGAAGAAGAAGAAGAACTAATCGATTGAAGTTAAAAACGAAAATCGACAGCAATCCTCTATCATTAAACCCGTTAAAAAATAAAGCCGTAAATTGAAATGCATCCACTTCCACTGACCTTATAAAAGCTTCATTTATTTCAGAAAAAGGAAACATAACAAAAAAGGAAGATATATTTTCTTCTCCCTGCTTCCCTTACCTCGGAAATCCGGGACATTTTTTCCGATTGAAAGAAAATTGCAGAGGCGAGAAATTCAAGATGAAGGAAAGAAAAGATCGGTGATATGGTCGAGTCTCCGGATACTGTACAGAGGCCCTGAAATCAGAAAAGTATATAGAAAGAGAATATGTAGATTTGACAGTCACACTCCGACCCCCAGTCCCCCCCACCCCCCTTTCTCTCTCTCTCTCTCTCTCTCTCTCGTCTCTCCCTCTCTTAAAAAGATCTCTCTCCTTTTCTCTCTCTCTCTCTCTCTCTCTCTCTCTCTCTTCATTTTCTAACATTTGGATCTCGATGCATTTATTATTTTGTTCCATTTATTCATTTACTCATTATTATTGACTTTTCCTCCTTCGAGTTTAGTACTTTAGTTAATGATCATCTTATGCGTTTCTTTTGTTATGGTTAAGTTAGTTTGAAAATTCGCCCCCAAAATTCTAGGAAACCACAAGATTACCCTTCCCGTCCCAAATTGTTAATAGTGTCAGTTTAGAACCGAAATGAACCGAATCGAACTGAAAAAAATTAGGTTTACCTCTGATTTTGGAAAATATATATATATTTTTTTTATATTGACTGGGAAAGAGAAGAGAAGTGAATAATTGTCAAAATGCTCAAACTCAAAACATCTTGATGAGCTTGGGCCTTTTGCAAACCACAACTTATCAGTTTTTTTGCATATCATAATGTTGATTCAAATAAAAAAAAATGTAAACAACCCAAAACTAAACCATATTGAATCTTATATCATGTGTTTTCGTTTGAGTTGTGTGAAGATGTTTACAATATGTTTTTTATTTTTTGTGAGAAAAACCTTCTAAAATTAAAGAAAAATATCGGTAACATCGTCACCACATACTTCCTATTATTACCTATTATGAGTTTCTTTATTGAATTGTGTAAGAACACTTGAAATATATCATATTTGACATTGTGGAAGTATATTTTCGTGAAATAATAATTTTCTTTTGTAAAAAGGTTTTTATTGGAGCAAAGGAAATTGCACGTCATACCTGTCCTACAAAAGTATCATCCATATGAAATTCATATTTTTAAAACAAGTGAAAAAATATTATGTGGGAAGAAAACTATACGCTAACGATGTGACAATTTCCCCCCCTTAAACCGAATTATCTAGACCATATACAAATTGAATGTAATTAAATATAAACATCAAATAAGAATCGAATAAAATTGAAACTGATTAGATTCGATTAAAGGTGATAAAAATTATTTATTTTCAATTTTTATATATTATTGATTCTCTAAAAACAAACCAAAATATAGAGACTGAACCAATTGATAACCTTGAAATGACCAACATACTACAATTGTTTTGCATTTCAAAGGGGTAAAAAAAAAAAAAAAAAAGCTGGGGAATTGGGGATTCGGGGAATTTCCACTTAATTTAATAAATAAATATGATCCGCCTTTGTACTATATTAAAGTATTTGGTAATCACTCAGAAGTAGTCACAAGACTCACAACTAACTTGAGGGTTCTTGTGTTTCATTTAAAAAAAAAAAAAAAGGTTATGGGTCCATGTGTCCTTATCAATGACGTACGAAAAGGGTTTGGTGGTGGAATTTTGTCTAGATTGACGTTTGTTTGTGATTATATGGCCAACTTGGACATAAGATGGGATCTTTATCCTATGGTGATCTCGTCACATTTGGAATATTTAAGGAGATAAATCTAAGAGAGAGAACAATATTTTATATTTTAATTTCGGGGAAAAAAATAAAAAATTCTTTTGTGCGCTATCTTCCATTCTACCTGTGGATCCACGCACACTCTCTCTCTTTAATAAAATTCTATTCCCTACCCTTTTATTGGTGAAAAACTACACTTTGGCATCATGACGGTAATTGTTTTTTGATATATAAGTTCAAATAATTATTGTGATCAAGTTTTCTTTCACCCACAAAGGATTATGATTTTATTGTCCTTGGATGTCATCAATTAGTGAAAGAAATTATGAACCTTTAACAAATAGGAAGAGTAAGGATGATCGTAGAAGCATGAGTATTTCTTCGTTCACATCAAAGAAATTTTTTTTTTTTTTGCTAATTGTTATACAATTAAGATTCAAATGATAATATGTGGAATCCACAAGACTTTCTCTTTTGGATTTGTAATCCTTAATCGTTTGACTCGGTAGATCACGATTTAAAAGTTCTATTACGTGCTCTTCTAATTGCCAAGAGGCAGAAGGTTTATTAGTCAGTATAGTTTAGAGGTTAACTCTAGATACACCTAATCGTGACACATGAAGCAGTGATTAGCAATTCTAATTATTAAATAGATAAAGAATATTTTAATTGGCTACATGTCAAATTTCATACTAAAAATTCAATCATATAAATCTATGTACAGGTGGTGCAAATAGTCTGGGTATGCAGGGTTTTTAATGTTGCGCTTTGGTATATATTTTAGATTGATAATACACTCCAATAAATCATACCAAACATAACAAGCTTAATTTTAAAATGTCCACTATACGATTCTAAACACTTTTAGAGTATACTTATATAATTCTTTCTCTTAACCACGATCTAGTTGAGATCTCTAAAAGGTAGGGCGTCCAATAACATAAAATATTAAGGTTGAGAATTTGAGATGACAAGTATACATTAAATAAATAGAGGGCCCAGGTGTTTAAGATCATGGGTGGAAGACTACAGCTACAATTGGTATGATATTGGATTGCATACCAATGCAACCTAAAAACCAACCAAACCTTTGGCCCCTTTAGCTCCACTTACCCTCAGCAGAAGCCGAGGTCGGGTTAGGATATGCTAGCCTAGGCCCAAACCGATCAGTTCAACCCAACGTAGTTCGATCTTTGACCTTGTTTGAGCCGGGTTGGCCCTGATTGATCCTAGTAATCCCTGTGTTTTTTTTTTTTTTTTTTTTTTTTTCCATTTCAAGGCAAGCCAGTTTGGGCTAGTCCTCTCTCTCTCTCTCTCTCTCTCTTGTTCTTTTATAAGAAAACCGTAGGTATGATATTATTATGTGTATATTATATATTTATATACAGGGTTGGGCCAACTCAGCTCCACCCAAGGTCTTAGCCTGGCCCATCATGGCCCAATCTTGGGCTTAGAAATCTCAACCCTGGCCTATTTTGGAGTTGAAAAGCTTAGCATAGGCCCTTCCGAGCGTAAGCAGGCTTTGCCTCACCAGCCAAACTTGCACTCATGTCCCCATATATTAACATTTTACCTTCTCCATAATCGAAGCTTTTTCAATGTTTTGTTTTGTCACTCAGCCTATTTTGTTAGGACTAGAACTTTCTGTATGATCAAATGGCATTAAAACCATATATTCAATAAAATTTTAGCATTATTTGACCTACTGTGTACATGTACAATTCAAAGATACCATCTATACTATCTATACCAATAAAATCATACTCATACATTTGATAAAAGATAAATAGAATGAGAACTATGTAAGGCCCTCTTTGGTATCATTTTTCTTTTTGACTTTTGTTCACGAAAATAGTTTTGACTACATTTGGTATCATTTATGGACCTTGTTTCTATTTAAAAAAAAAAAAAATTGATAAAATACAAAAACAAAAAAGAGATCAAGAGTCATTTATGTGTTTTGGCGAAAAATGATTTTCAATTATTTTTTCGCTGAACTTTAATGAATACGTCCATAAAATCTCATTATGGAGGGATAAAGTAGTCATTTTCTTTGTAACTAGAAATCCAAGCCCATTGTCCTCTCTTTTTAGTCCAAAGTGGAGAAAAAGAGTTAAAAGAAAGATGGATTAAGGGAATCTCTTCACCTATTTCTTCAAAAACCCATTCTGGCAATAGAGATACCAAACTATTTATCACCAAAAAATCATTTTTGTCAAGTAATTACCAAACCATTTTTATGTTTTGATAAAAAATGGTTTTCATTAATCATTTTTGTTAAATAGGTAAAAATTAAAATGAAAAATCATACCAAAGAGAGCCTAAGGTAATGTCTATATTTCTCCTACTCCCTTGAAAAATATCTTTGCCCTTTCCTTTAGAGAGAGAGAGAGAGAGAGAGAGAGAGAGAGAGAGAGAGAGAGAGAGAGAGATTTAATAACAAATTTGAGGTTGGAGACTATTGAGTAACATTTGTTTAGTCCAGAAAGTGAAATTGGATTAGGATCTTATAATGCTCAAAAATGGGTGAAATTAATTTAAACTAAAAACATTATAACAATATTCATATTGGCAGCTAAATCTCCCATTATGTTCATGTTGAGAAAAATTATTGTGGATTTTTCCAGAACACATTTAGTGAATTTGTATAAATATATCCATTAATAGAGCTAAAAATGTATTAGTTAGGTTTAACAACTCTTTATAAATAGATCCATTATAATGCACAAAAATGGGTTCAATGGATTTAAACTAAACATTATAACGATATTCATATTAATAGCTAAATCTCCCATTATGTAGATGTTGAGTTATTGTGGTTTTTTCTAGAACACATTTAGTGAATTTGTGTAAATAGATCTATTAATAGAATTAATAAAGTATTAGTTAGGTTTGACAAATCTTTATAAATAGATCCATTAATAGAACTAGTATATGTCTTTAGAGTATTACTTGCATGGTTGTATGCTAGCTTTTAGTTTTATTTATTTATTTATTTATTTATAGATTGCTTTCAATATTTTCTTTTACATAGGACACATTATTGATTTCTTTTACTTTTGCAGGATATTTATTTCTTTTTATAGGACAATATTCTAAGGTTGGTTTTTTTAAGGGTAAACTTCATTCCCCTCCCTTGAACTAAGGTGAAATATCAATTAGATTCACCACCTTTACGAAAATATAATTATCCTCCCCTTTAAAAAAAAGATACTATCTAACAGTCTCAACGGTTAGTTTTAGCTGTTAAGTCAAGTTAATGTTTTTTCATAATCCTTAAAATACATCCTATTTGTCTAATACCTAAGTTACCCTCACCTTAAGTGAAAACCCCTTTTTTATCGCCCTTTTACCTTTTCCCTCCGAAGACGGAGGAAGAAAGAGACGGAGGGTTGTCATTATCGTTATCGTTATCGTTATCGAAATCGGTCTTCTATCATGAGCTTTCTCACTTCCCTTCACCCCCAGCTCTCACTATCTTGTTCTTGTTCTTTCCTGACTGTAAATCCGAAGAGAATATCGATACTTGCATCGATTTCTCAACCAATAAATATAGAAATATCTTTATTGTCTTCACGATGATGTTTTGCTGACTGTCTTATTCCAGGTATTACTTTGATTTTTGCTGCTTGGTTTGAACTTTAATGGCTTCTCAACTTGTGAATTAATTGAAGAATTTCTCTTTGATTGGGTTTAAGAATAACTGCTTTTTTTGCTATGTACAGTTGAATTTGAGCTCTAATGGCGTCGAGGCAAGGGTTTAGATCGAAGAAATCGGTTTCGAAACTACACAGAGCTGTTAATTCTTTCCTTCTCTGCTCAGATACCACAGTGGGCTGAATGCGGCATATAATCTCATTGGTCGTCTGCTCGGATTTTATCCAATGTTCTTCACTAATAGATAATCGGGTTTGGGTTCCATGACGACGACGGCGACGACAAAGAGGATAGGTAAGATCCCTCTTCGTTTAAGGCACCTTCTGGCTGTGACAACCAAGCTTGAAGATCACCCATGCAATCAGAAGTTAAAGATACAGATTTTCCAATGAAAAACCCAGAAATCGTCACCGACACAATGGCCCTGCGACGGTTTTTGTCACCGGCGGGGGAACAGAATCGAAGCAGAAACATTTGGGAAGTTTAAAAAATAGCACGATTAGATGTAACGCTCATCAGAGTTCATCAGAAACATGTACGATAGAAACAGTAAGCGATCGAAAACGGTTTGTATTTCGGGAAATTTTTTTGGTTTTTTGACGGTAAGGAATCAATGGATGGATGGATATAGGTTGCAGACACGAAACGGCAGAAATGATTTTTGAGTTGTCGAGATTTGGGTTTGAAATTGGGGTAAACATGCTACTCTGATGGTTTTGGAACGATCTAAGGTGCCTTCAGAATTGTTAGAAGGACTGCTGTTTTCGAAACGCTTACACAGAACGACACGAAGCTCGCTCGCGCGCGCTTTCGCTTTTTCTCTCTCTCCACTGCTGATAATCTACCCATACAGCATATACAGTGAAAACAGGGAATGGAGAAACAGGTAAAGAAAGGGTTTTCACTTCTGATGAGGGTAGCTTAGGTATTAGACAAATAGGGGGATATTTTAGGGATTGTGAAAAAAATTAACTTGACTTAATAGTCAACTAACGGTTGGGACAGTTAGATAGGTTCTTTTTCTTATAGGAGAGGGTAATGATATTTTCGCAAAGATGGTGGGTTCAATTGATATTTCACCTTAGTTTAGGGGAGGGGAGTGAAGTTTACCATTTTTTTGAATGAAGAAAAAGGATCCACATTTGATATTTATTTTCTATTTATATGGGATTGTTTTTATTTTATCTTTGAATAGATTGGACTTTATTTTCATCTCAAGCTACCTACGTACTTCTCATGTAGTAGTTCATGGGATGTTATTTCTTTTAGACATTATATTTCTTGAATTGATCCAAATTGATTAAGGTAGTTCTATTCCATATATGTCCCTCTTGCACATTACACAACTCAAAGAAATTAGTGGCAATGTTGGTTACACCAAACTTCTCACAATACTTAAAAAAATGTTGTTGTTAGTGTATGAATTTATATAAGCAATTATGTTAGTAAATTTATAGATGCCATATTTATTATATGGGAAAAAAGAATGCTACCTCCTAATGTATTTTACACCTAGACACATGGGGAAGTGGAATCAGGTTGTGAAAAATGCCCATGCCTCCGCTTCACTTCTCCATGTGTGTGGACATAGGGTACACTAGGAGGTAGTATTCTTTAACCCTATTAAGTATCTTACAATAATTTATGGACAAAAGAAGAAGAAGAAGAAAATGAAGATAAACTTCTTTTTTATAATACCCAAAATTAAGATAAAATTTCACCAATGTTTATATTATGCTTTAAACATGTAGGACACATTTGGTTTTATATTCTAGGAAAAATGTTTCATAGACTTTCTTTTATTAGGGTTTAGATCTGCAGTCCACACCCAAAATGCATCTGGATTTGCTGTTCACTTTCATTGACCCATGAAGTGATCGACCCTTAAGAGTATTTTTTTTTTCACTATAAGGACAATTGTGCTCACGAAGATAAAGTAATACATGATACTTAAGGAGCATCAGGATCCTCTCCAACGCCCCCAACATGCATCAGATGGTTGGGAGGACCTAGGGTTGCATGCTCGGGTCCTCCCAACCGTCCAATGTGTATTAGGGCAATGGGCACATTGGAGAGGAGCAAGATCCTACTCAAGCGTGGGTATATCCCAACGATACTCAGACTTTGGAGACTTCCTGAGACCTAGTTCGTGCTTGACTAAAGACCTTTGTCTTGATCTAAAACAGATCTTACGGTAGCTAATCATACAAACTATTCTCTTACAGAAGTGATCACCAAGAGTAACACTCTTAGGACAGAAACACCCTTGTAAAATAGAAATGTTATCAAACTCATACTCAGTTTTCACTCCTACCCTAACAAAAA
>NC_056560.1:17304158-17413742 GCF_013358625.1 Macadamia integrifolia
TTAGGAAGGTACATTGGAATAACAGGGAAAGGTTCTCTAAGCCGTTCGAGGTTGAGTACATTCGCCTTTGTGTCTATCTATCTTTTTTTTTTTCATATGAAATGACCTTGCTGCCCTCCTATTTGCGATAACATTTCACCACATTGGAATGGTGCACTTCCCCTATATTGCTTACTCAAAAAACCCTTTCCCATATTAACATTACACATATATTAAACAAAGGAATGGAGAGCACCAATGAGGTAAGATAATATGGTATCAAACAATATTGGAGGGCAGCAAGTCATTTATTATGAAGAGGAAAAAAAGATAGACACAAAGGTGCTATTGTCCCCAATCCCGATGGCTTAGAGAACCTTTTTCCATAAGGGGGGAGGGATCATGATGCCGATGGCATAAAATGAAATCCCCACGCTCAACCAATAGGAGTGCGAGAGAGTGTGAGAACACAATTAGTGTACTTGAGATAGACTCGAGAGTGCCACGAAAGAAAAAGAACGTGAGAGGATATCACGCCATTGGTGTGTATATTATTGTAGGCATGATTTGGAGTTAGTAAGATAGTCATATGATAATGATTACCAAAGTTTAATTTTTAAGCTAGATAATGTCATTTCTCTTCCCTCAAATTACCTTTACAATCAAACAGAGTCAATTTAAAATGTAAAGTAAATATTTCATATGAAATATATCATTATTAAATATGATAAGAAATTTAAGTAATTTATATAATCACATGGAGTAATGATTATAAAAATTTATTTTTTAGTTTGGAATTTTTTTTTCCTATGCAGTAATTTCACATATAAAAAAATATTTAGAAAAAAATGTTTTTTCTTGAGGGGGTGTGGCCCCAGCACCCAAACACTTGGGGAGGGCCGAAACGACTAGCTCGATCCCCATGAAAGGTAAAATGATATTCCTGTGGATGTTTTCTTGTGCACTCCCATTGCCCTTGCACATGTTTAGGAGCCATACTCCCCCCATAAAAAAACACTTCCCCAAATATTTATTAAAATAGGGGGAAAAGATGTTACCTGGTCTTGTGCCCCTATGCCCATACACAAGGGGTGGCAAAAATATCACCCCTGCTCTTGATTGGATGCCTGTAAACCTCTCCTGGTTGGCTCTCGAGTTGGCACGATGGCCACACAATCAGGTAGTAATCCCCAACCTTTAAAAAAAAGAGGAAAAAGATTGCTACTTGGTCACGACCCCTACGCCTAGACATAGGGGTGGCGGAAATATCATCTTACCCCTAGTTGGATGCCTTTGTCAGTGTGCCTCTTCTAGTTGGTCCCCACATTGTTGTAACAAGTCTAGTAACCATGTGATCTGGTAGCCATCCCCAATCCTAAAAAAAGAAAGGGAGAGAGTTCCTCAAAAAAGGTAATATGACACCCACATCAGCACTGGATCAATGAAAGAAGCACATGCAAGAGTATCAACAATGGTGGAATTTCTATTTTTCATGGGGATAGAATGATCATTATACCCCTACATGTATCTGGGTGTAGAGGACACACTGCCTTCAAGGTTGTCTAAAAAAAAAAAAAAAAAAAAAAAAGAAGGATGGAAGAATGTGCCTTCCGTGCAAATTCTAACCGTTTGAAACCAACGAAGAATAGATACGTGTCTAACAAAAAAAAATTTTCGGTCCCAAAAAGTACAACGGTAATGCCCTGCCAATCAGTAATGAATAACAAAGTTGTAACGAATCTTTTCACGGAATTTACAATAATATCCTTAATTTCCTCCTTTAAATATAGAACTGTCCTTTCCCTTGACTCCGTTCTCGTTAGTCGGCGACTCCAAACCAGCCGTGCCACCTCGGCGATTCTGGTCGACACTATCAGATTTCATTTTTTAATATATTTTCTCTACATACTTCTCTCTCGTGCCGGTCGCCAATCTCTTTGGTGGGGGAGATGATGTGTCAGTGTCTGAGAACGAGAACGAAGTCACTCTTTCCTACATCTTCCAAGTTCAACCTCTCCACATCTCGGGCTTTCCCTCTTCAACGGAAACCCTCTTCTCATTTCAAGCCCTTTTGCTCTTCATCTTCGACTTCTCCGGCCAAAATGTCTGCCCAAACCATTGAGCACATCGTCCTCTTCAAGGTCAAAGACGAGACAGAGCCGTCGAAGATCAACTTCATGATCAGTGGTTTGAATGCTCTGAATTCTCTCAATCAGGTTCTTCACCTCACTGCTGGGTCGATTCACAGGAATCGTTCTTCTGCTTTCGCGTTCACGCATTTGTTGCACAGTAGGTATCGCACCAAAGAGGACTTGAATGGCTATGCTGTACATCCGGAGCACGTAAAAGTCGTGAAAGAGTCGGTTTTGCCCATCTGTGATGATATCATGGCAGTCGATTGGGTCGCGGATCTTGATGGCTCAGTAGCTCCCCAGCCTGGCGCTGCGATGCGGCTGACCTTCTTGAAGTTGAAGGAGGGTTCGGGGGATAACGAGAAAGAACAGGTATTGGGAGTTATTGGGAGTATAAAGGACAGTTTCCCTTCGATTGATCAGATTAGCTTGGGGGAGAATTTCTCGCCGGCGAGGGCCAAGGGGTTTTCGATCGCATCACTGGCTGTCTTTCCTGGACTGAACGAATTAGACGCTTTGGATTCGAACGAGGAGTTGGTGAAAGCACAGAAGGACAAGGCTAGAGACTTACTGGAGAGTGTCATCGTTATCGATTATGCTATCCCGCCGTCGCAAACTGCTAACCTTTGAAATGAGCTTTCGTTGAGGTTGAGGCTGAGGTTTAATTGTTTCTTCTTGTCTGAAACCCTTCTCTTTTTTCTTCTAATAATCTAGTGTCTGGGGATACCGTGATATGGTTTTATTTGAAGTACTGGATGAACTTTCGTGGTCCTAAACTGGAAAATCTATGCTCTCAATACTACATGCGAGTGTCGGCAGTCTCAAATCATGTTTGAGTAATATCGATATATCGTCGTTATAATGTTGATTTACCATTTCTTTAGTTCTCTGTTCTCAGACCTTTGTTGCTTGTCTTGATTTTGAAATTTGAATGCTGATTGTATTGAGTGTGGTAGCTTCATAGTTTTATAGATGGGTTTAACTCCTCTTTTTCTTATGGATTGAATTTTTTCTTGATTTCTTCTTTGGTAGCCTTGTAATACTGTCTGGTACTACCGTGAAATTCTCATTGTGCAACTTTTTAGAGTCTGTATTCTATCTATAATTTAAATTTTTTGATATCTTCCGAAATAACTCTGCTCAGCCATAATCTTATGTGATCAAGAGTTGATTTTACCATTGTTTATATGAGACTTTTTTTTTCCTTCATAGCTAGGTTGCATGTCAATGTCTTCAATGTTGGCTGGCTGTTAGGTACTGTAGGGTTTGGTAGCCAATGGTATTAGAGGTTTTTCGATAATTGCCAATTGTTTGCACTTTGATATGATATTGATGGAATTAAAATAAATAAGTTTTTATGGATGATGTTGAACAGAAGTGCATTGATTAAAAGGGGGAGGGGGAAGAAAAAGAGAGGCATTAATGTGAAAGTTTCAAGACAGAAATTGAAAGTAGAATAATCATCCTTGCGACACAAAAGGCTGTCAGAACTTCTCTGATTTTATGGCCTTGTATAACGTTGCATATAGTTATAGGCTTTGATCTGTTAGACATCCAGCTATAGATAATTAAATCTCCTTCTCTTGGGATACTCTAGTTATAAAAAAATAAACTACTTATATCCTACTCCCAGGACCCCTTCTTGCTGAAACTTACTAAAACCACTAAAATCCAAAGTTTTTGCCCCTCTGATGAACCAAATTAGAAAAGGAAAATCGAAACATGTCTCAGCAATTCCTTCTTCTGAATGATTACCTCACTGGCTGCAAGTGGATTATTTTTTGGGTGAAGTATTTATATTCAACAAGCTCAAAAAAATACATGGAAAGTCCACAACAAAAGAAAAGGGTGAGCAAGAAAACAGGGAAAAACAGATAATCACCCAAAGCCCTTAAGGGGTGTCATAGCCCAGAGAGTACAATATGCCTATTTCTGTCCAAGTAGAATCGGCATGTAGATTAAGCTTGCCCCAAACTTCAAAAGATATAGTGTCCCGAATTTGATGAAATGTCCTTGATTTCTTGGGTGGCTGATCATCCTCTCGGACTAGCTATTGATCATCACCTTGGTAAGCTATTGCCTCACCAACTAGCTAATTAGATGCGAGCCCCTACTTGGGCAGATTCCTTCTTTTGCTCCTCAGCCTATGGGGTATTAGCAGCAGTTTCCAGCTGTTTTTCCCCTAACCAAGGGAAGGTTCTTACGCGTTACTCACCCGTTCGCCACTGTATTAAATGTGGTGGATAGAAGCACAAAAAGCTAACTTGTCCAAAGAGTCTCGACGTGACGTGCCATTGTAGTGGCTCTGCACCCATCTCCATTCGCTCTCAGAATCAAGAACCGATCTCATAGCGGGTCCGCACCCATCTAGTAATGAGTCAAGAAACAATTTGTTGTTGAAGCGGCTTTGCACCCATCTCTGCTGCAAATGGACTTTTGTAATCAATAATTTATTAAATAATACAACTAAGTGAGTACTAGTAAAACTCAACAAAACTAGAACTCAAACTGCTCATCATTTCTTGTTCAAAGCCATATGCTAGCCAAGCTCCAAAGTGGGCCCCACATGTTGATAATCTTGGATTTAGAGTTAAGGGTTCAATATATGGTGGTTATGATGATCGGGCCCGACACTCATTTTAATACTAGGAGTTTAGGACTCTAGGATGAGCATAAGGTGAGTCATCCACTTGTATTGTCTTATATTACTATTGTCTATTGTTTACTCTTATATGTGTGACTATTTTTTACAATTACTAACAAATTATTTTTCTATTTATTTTAAATCCTTATGCTTATTTAAGTTGTTTTGCACTTTTATTTGAATTATATGTGTTCTAGTAGTGCTAGATATTGTGTGGAATAGCGTAGGGTAGAGCTCACCTACGCCGTAGACTACCAACCTAGGGTCCAAAGTCGAAGTACCATTTTGGGTTTGATTTTTAATAATCTAATGTTCCACTGTGTTTTGAAAGCTTAAAATAGGTTGGATAACAAATTTCAGGGCTAATATGGCGATCGAAACCCATCCTAGAAACTTCTTGTGAAAAAATACAAGGTTTTGCCACCGAGATCTTCCCAGGTCTTAGTTTCAGGCATGGGAAAAACCATGATCCCCGCTATCAACATTCAACAGAGCTTGCAAATTCATCATCCAATATCTTCATAGCTAACAATTGATTTATTATCATACTCTTCATCTCATTCAAGTTTTCACCAACTGAACCTCCATCTTCAAACTTTAAATTTACAAGATTTCTTATTATAACAATAGCAGCACTTTGGAGAACCAGAGAAAAAGAGAGAGAAAGTGATGGAAAGAAGATAATGAGAATTGTGAGAGAGGAGAAAACTGGACGATGGAAGTGAGTAGCATCGATCCAGCCCTTATATATTTATATAAAAGCTGAGTTAGAATTACAATAGGAAACCTCGCTAACCAAGACTAATCAAAGTAAGAAACTAAGAATAGTATCCTATTACAATTAAAGAAACTAGAAGTCAACAACTACTAACTCAAGCTAACAAACCTATGGTATGGATGTTATGGACCTCCATAAACCTCCAACCAGATACATTATCCAACACTCCCCCTCAAGCTGGAGTGTGTATATCGCCATAGGTCGAATCAACGCCTTTGTAAACATATCGCCAAGTTGATTGCCAGTGTTGACAAATGGAGTTGAACCAAGTTGATCGCCAGTGTTGACAAATGGAGTTGAAATGATCATTTGCATAATTGCATTCCTCCCAAAATGACAATCGACCTCAATATGCTTGGTCTTTCACCTAGATTACTAGCAATATAAATTGCAGCATGGTTATCACGGTACATCTTTATTGGCCCAGAACTGAGAACCCCAATTCTTTTAGGAGAGACTTCAACCACATCAACTCTGTTGTAGTATAAGCTATAGCTCTATACTCAAGCCTTTGCAATCGACCTGGACACAATAGTTTGCTTCTTACTCTAAGAAATAAGATTTTCTCCAACAAATGTGGAATATCTAGTAGTCGATTAACAACCGTTGGCAGCTCCAGCCCAAACAGCATTAGAATAACTTGTAATCTCAGTATGGCCATGACGATGATTGTAAGTCTTTTGCCAGGAGCACCTTTAAGATACCATAGAATGCGACAAGCAGCATCCCAATGAGTGTGTTTAGGACTTTCCATAAATTGACTGATGACTCCTATAACAAAGGAAATATCGGGATGAATGACAGCCAAATAGATAAGTTTCCCAACTAGTCTTCTATACTAATGTTTATCCTCAAAAGTCTTTTCCATCACTCACCCATGTTTCAGATTTGGATCTATAGGGGATGTCCACAGGTTTTCTCCCTAACACACTAGTTTCAAATAGAAAGTCCAGAGCATACTTCCTTTGAGACAAACTGACACCTTTCTTGAAAAAAACAACTTCAATACCTAGAAAATACCTGAGTACTTCTAAGTCTATCTGAAAATGCCGATAGAGATATGCCTTGACCTCTTCAATGCCAAAAGAATTATTACTTGACATTATGATGTCAGCAACGTACACAACTTAGATCACAACCTTGCCTTCTTGATTATGCATGAATACATAATGATCGGAAAAGCACTGAGTGAACCCATTTCCTCCAATAACTTTGTTGAACTTATCGAACCAGGCACATGGAGACTGTTTTAGCCCATATATAGCCTTGTGAAGACAGCATACTGTGGACGCATTCTCCCCTTGAGCAACATATTTTGGAGGTTGCTCCATGTAAACTTCCTCATCTAGGTCACCGTAAAGAAAGCCATTCTTAATATCTAGACTTCTTGTTGAAGCAGAGGCTAATCAAGATTCACTGCTAAGGAGATAAGAATCTGTATGGAGTTAAAACGTGCCACCAGAGAGAAGCTCTCAAAATAATCAACACCATATGTCTGAGTAAACCCTTTTGTAATCAACCGAGCTTTGAGATGCTCAATTGAACTATCAAGTAGATATTAACTGTGTATACCAACAACATTTCACAATCTCCTTCCCAGAGGGTAACTTTGTATGTGTTCAAGTTTGGCGGTCCAATAAGGCATCAATACAAAATCCATAGCACCCTTCCACCTAGGGTGTAGCAAAGCATATTGGTACTTAATGGGAACAGAGATAGTAGACAATGACAAAGCAAACTTACAAAGTAAAAGAGGAAGGCGAGTTACATTAACAAATTGAGACACAAGATAAGCAACTTGAGACTTTTAGTACAAGTTCGAGTATCTTTACGAAGTGCAACGGGTAAGTCAGGAGATAGTGGATCTGCAAGCAAGGGTTCTGATGAAGTATCGGGTGGTTGTGAAGGAGTAGCTGGATCTATGACAATGGATTTTTGACGGCGCTTGCCAACTTGCAATTTCTTAGCTGGAGCACGATCATCAAAAGTGGATTCAGTAAAAGGGACAAGGACAGGGAGTATTGGAGCTAGTAAAATATCAACATCCATCTAATAACCCTCAGGAGAAAAGTAGGGTGGAGACTCGAAAAAGGTAATCTCCACATTGACAAAATACTGACGTTTAATAGGGTCATAGCATTTATGACCTTTCCGAGTGCGTGTATAACCAAGGAAAACACACTTGGTAGCAAGCGGGGATGATTTATAAAGTCCAGGGCAAAGGTTGTGAACAACACAAACACAAAAAAAAACCTGTGGAGGCAAACCAAGTAGATTAGCATCGGGAAAACCAGGAGTCAAAGGAGACCTACTATCAAGAACAACATAAGGCATGTGATTGATTGAGTAACAAGCGGAAAGGACAACATCACTCCACAGGTATTTGGGTTTATTCATGTGGAACATCAAGGAATGGAAAACTTCTAGTAAGTGCTGTCTTTTCTTTGCAACAATACCATTCTTTTGAGGGTTATAAGAACAACTGGTTTGATGTATCACTCCATGTGCAATATAAACATATACTTTTCGTATATTTCAAAGCATTATCTGAACGAAAAGCTTTAATTGACACATCAAACTGAGTTTTAGTTTCAGAATAGAACTATTTGAAAATAGACAAGAATTCAGAATGATCTTTTAATTAATATAACTAAGTCGGACTAGAATAATTGTCAATAAAAGCAACAAAGTAAATAAATCCTATTTGAATATTGACACGACAAGGACCCCACACATCAGAGTGAACTAAAGAAAATAAGGAAGAATTATGTCGAACATCACGAGCTGGGAAAGAGGTACGATGATGCTTTTCAAGTTCATGGGCTTTAAACTCAAGGTGAGTAATTTTCTTGCAATTGGGAACCATCTGCTGAAACTTGGAAAGGGAAAGATGTCCCAACTGGTAATGCCAATGAAGTGGAGATGCAATAGGTGAGGTAGTAGAATTAGTTGTAGTAGTGGTGGTATCAAAATAGTAGAGGCTATCCTTCTCAGACCCTTCACCAATCATCTTCCTTGTTTGGAGATCTTGAAAAATGCAATAGGTAGGATAAAAAGTGATCGAACAATTCAAGGATTTTGTCAATTAACTAATAGACATAAGGTTTAAAGGCAAGTCAGGAACATGAAGTACACAAGTTAATTGAGGAAAAGAAGGTAAAGTTATAGACCTAGAAGCTGTCACATGAGTAGAGGAGCCATTGGAAAGTATGACTTTAGAAGGATGTGCAATCTTCTAAGGTGAAGTAATGACATGAGATTTACCAGTCATATGAGTAGAGGCCCTTGAATCAATTATTCGAGGAATGGATGAGGTGGTGGAGAGCAAGGCAGATGTACTTGTGTGAGCCAATGTGGCAATAGATGAGGAAGCACCAGTAGGAGGCTGAAGGTTCTAAAGGAGCTCAAGGATCTGACTATAATCATCACAAGATCCAAAACTGGATGGTGAAGCTTTAGGTGAGGATGCCATATTGGTGTTGCTAGAAAACACCCTCTCAGAATGATCAGCAGAAGTAGCGGTGTTAGTTGAGGAGCCTAGTTTGGTTTGCCACGTTTTGTCCAATATGTTTCAATAGTATGATTCAGCTTGCCGCAAAAAGGACACTGTCTGATGGTTCTGTCACTCTGTTGTCCACCAATACTGCGGCCACCATGGACTCGTCCTCCCCATAAGCCACAACCTCTCCCATAAGAATTAGTGATGGTGAAAGCCTTAGGGGTGAAGAACCCTTGAGGTGGACTCGATTTGTAGGGGAGGGAGAGGAGATTCGCACAAAAGGGGGGAGGGAAGAGAACTCACATGCACAACCCTAATGCTTTCAAACATTAACTCAATTTATCATTCTTCAAATCTGAGAAATTAGATTATATTAGCTCCTCTATATAAAGAGCGCAGACTAGCAGTCATAACCTAGCTAGGAGTTAGACTCCAAGTAGGACTAGACTAGAACTCTAACATAGAGTTGGTAACTAACTAGCCATTTACTAATAAGGAAATCTAAACTGACTAAAAACTGAAATAACAAAAGAAATAGATTCAAAACAGGACTCTAACTACTAAGCTAATGAATTAAATCCCGTTTTCCTACTTTCTATCCATATTTTAGGCCCATTAAAGTGGCCCATTTTAAAGAAAACCCATGGGATCAAAGGCCCAACACATACATAACCCAATCCAAGGCTTATTTACAATAAAATAAACCCATTAATTGACTTATCTACATCAATTCTTCCGATGTTGAGAAAAACTCGTCCAGGAGTTTTGTAGAACGGGAGAATCAACACCAATCGATCAATATCCATCTTTACCTGTATGAAGTTACCATCAAAACTATGATCGAATGCTATGAAATCCATGACACGAAGTTTATAGGTGAAGTAACTTGGAAAAATTAAAATCGGTCGTTCGCGGAGGAGATCAATCGATTTAAAGTTTTCCATTAGTTGATCTTCAACTTCCAACGGTGCCATCTCATCTTCTACCACTAGTGATTCATCTTCTGGTTCGTCTACCTATTGTTCAATGATTGAGATCACATAGTTGAAGGTAGAGTGTGCTTGGGTTTTGATGTCTGTGCAATGTCGTTGAATCTCATCAAGCTTCACTTGCATTTGTTGACGGATATCCAATAAAAGATCTAGATCCATCGGTTAGTTTTTTTTTTTTTTTTCACTTGCTGCTGGTGGAAAAAGGAAAGATGAGGCGGTGGGGGTCTTCTCGTTGGAATCGAAGGGAGGGAAAAAAGGAGGGTTGAGGGAATGGGAAAGGGAATAGGGAGAGAAAGGGAGTTGCGTGGGAGGTGAAGGGAGTTATGTTTCAGTAGAGAAAGGGATTCTTCGGCTCTGATACAATTGATGGGGAAAGCCTTAGTGATGCAGATCTGAAGACCTACATCCGTAGGAAGAAGGCCAACAAGAGTAACTAGCATGTGGCCTTACTTTGATGATTTTAATTCCCATACTTAGTTTTTATTTCATGCTAGTAAGTCTTAGTTTAGTCCAATTGAACCATAGTCCATGTTGGTCCAATGTCGGTTCAATTTAAGTGGTTAGAAGTTACTTTTACTTTTTACTTTTCTTAAAGGGGGGGAATCAATTCACTTTTGTAAGTGATGATGGGTGAGGACTTTAGGTGAAGACTTTCCCATTCTAACTTTAAGAGGTGAGGATTTTTCCACCTTTGGTAGTTGGTAGGTGAAGACTTTTTCCAATTTTAGTAGTTGGAAGGTGAAGACTTTCCTACCCCAACTTTAATAAGTGAAGACTTTATACTCTTGTTAGTTGGAAGTTGGGTATGTAATGGTTTGTTGAGTTTTTTTTTTTTTTCAATAAGTAATTTGTATGTATTAAGGAAAAATAAAAAATATAAAAACACAGAGAAAGACAACCCTTACAACCTTCTTTGGGCAGACCAAAAGAAAGGAAGAGAGGTCCCTAAATCAAACAGGACAAACCCTGTAGCACAATTTATATACTATAGAAAGAAAATTTTAGCAATTGGGAAAAGATGCTATGAAGGAGTTAAGTAGCCCAATCTCAGGAGCGAAGAAAGTACGGGGCACTTTTCATGCGATGACTCTTCCGCAGAATGCTTCTCACTACTGGATGGGTCAGGTTTCTAAAGACTCCATAACCACCATCATCATTAGATTCTGATGCTTCCTCTGAAAAGTCCAAATATGTACCATCTATATTATCAACTTGATGGGTCACCTCCACGCTATGGTTCAACTCATCTTGATTGGTCACCACCTCATTCATAGAATCTGCAATGTCCTCAACTCCCTTGAAATAAGCCGAATATTTCTTGGGAATGGTTTCTCCACATTGTTTTGATGAAAGAGGAGGAGCAATGGCAATTGGAGATATATAAGAAGGTTCCTTATTCACTGTAGCTTGGTTTTTTGAAATAGGCCGATTGAGCAACTTGCTTGGACATCTTAGCCTCCAATGTATCTTCATAATCAACTCCATTAATCATGGAATCATGTCCCAAGCCTTTTTCCACATCAACATCTCCAGGAATATCCCATCGATCATCTCCATTATTATTCTCCTTATAAAGAGGGGAAGAATATGATTTCCCCCAATCGACTCCCTTCAAAATAGGTAAGGCGCCTTCCACCTCACCATCCTCCAACTCCTCTTCAATAGATGGAATATTCTTCCCATCTCCCAAAGTCACTCCCTCCACCTCCTCAAAATTTAAATTTGAAACCAAGTCAACAACTGACCTGTGTCATGTCGCGCGTTGATTTGAAGAAATCCCCATCATCACACATGGGCCAGGCTAGAGAGAAGCAATCAGCCGACCGGAACCAATCTCCTTCCAAAATCGTCTCCCTCATAACAAAATTGGTAGTAGCAGATTTGGAAGATATGTCCTTCCACTCCTCATCATTAAGAAGATTTGGTGGAATATTCTCCCCATCTCTCAATTGGAAACCGTCCTCCTTATCACAATTTAAAATTGAATTCAAATTCGAAAGAAGATAATCACCTTATAGCCGATCTTCCTTCAATGAATTATCCTTCATGACAGAATTGGAAAGAAGATCTTCCTTCAATGAATTATCCTTCATGACAAATTGGAAAGAAGATCCTCATTGCTAGAATCGACGATCCTTCCAACTAGGCCCCCTTCAAGCAAGTCGTCGCCCCTTATTTCATCAGCCACATCATCTAACACCAATAACTCCTTGGGTTTAGGAGCTGGAATTAAATCTGTCTCCTCGTCCAAAACAGCAAATGAATTTTCATGTGCAATTGCCTCCCTTATAGTAGGTAAAACATTGACCTTCCTTCTATTTGTTACTGAAGTGAAATTATGGGTG
Organism: Macadamia integrifolia; assembly: GCF_013358625.1. Classification (NCBI taxonomy): domain Eukaryota; kingdom Viridiplantae; phylum Streptophyta; class Magnoliopsida; order Proteales; family Proteaceae; genus Macadamia; species Macadamia integrifolia. The sequence continues at coordinate 17,316,528 of NC_056560.1, forward strand.
GAATCATTCTCCCTCAAATCTCTTCCTGAATTTAAATTTGAATTTGAAAATGCCAATGGGACCTCCTCCATACGACCACCATTTGCTGCCAGCGTAGGATCCACAATCTCAGCTGCTGCCACCAGATTTTTTTGGTTTTCTTCAGTTCCTGCCGCCATCCACCACCACTTTTGGTTGACTCACTGGGCGTCGTCCACCCTTTCGAACCCATTGCAAGTTGGCTTCTGAACTAACTTCCTTCCCACATTGGGTAGAGTCATGACCGAATAATCGACACTTACTACAGGATGTGGGTCTCCAATCATACACAACATCCTGAGAAAAGGCAATCCCTTTCTCATCATACACCACAATAGACTTCGGCAATTCATCACCAGCATGAACTTCCTAGCAAATCCTTACATAAGACAATCGCTTCATGGTTCGAGTGCATTTATCAGAAGTAATAGGGACCCCACCACACTCCCTATGGCACTCAAAGCTTCAACAGTCCAATAATGCAAGGGAACGTTTGGTAGGGAGATCCAGATTGGGATGGAATTCAACTGTACCTTGTTTAAAGCAATGCTCGGATTCCAAGGCCATAACAGCAATGGTTTTCTATTAACAAACTAAGGGCTACCTTTCCAAACTTTCAATCTATCCTCCTCCGCATTAAAACGAAAAATGAACATACCACTCTCAAGCATAAACATATCAACGTGGCCAGATAATTTCCATTGTTTAAGGAGAATATCTTTAGCAATCCGAAATGGTGGTCTTCTCCCCATGAAGTGCCCCACCAAGGCTTTGTCCCATCTCTTCACACCAGCTTCAGTCATGGAAGACAAACATTGAGCCACCATGCTCCCATCAACCTTCGAAGGTCTTACAAAACCAAGCTTCAACCCATTTACTCGTTCCAAGGATTTGGCAGAGACTAGATCTGCGCATCTTTCTCCATCACCTTGTTGTTCCCCTTTATCGATCGGACCTCCATCACCACCATAACGGCTACCTTCCCCAACATAGTATTTTCTACCACCATCTCTCACCCAAAATTCCCCCAAGGGATTGGATAGCCAATCCCGTGGAAGAAGGGCCACTTCGGCTATTGGCCAAGCAGCCATGGCCGAACACTAGACTTCCTCACTCTCCTTCTCCAAATCAACTTCTGCCATGGTTCAATAAATCTCTTTTCCTTCTTTAATGGTTTGTTGAGTTGGTCCTATAAATAGGGATCGATTGTAAGCATTCAGGGACAACTCAGAATTTAAAAACAAAGTTTGCTTATGCAACTCTCTTCTTGTGTTTGATCAAGAAATCTCTTGTGTTTGATTCAGTCGACCCACCTTGCGGTGTGAAGCGCGGGTGTTATTTTATTTTCTAGTGTTCTATCATTTTTATCTTTCAACAATTTTTAGCAAGATCCTATTCCCCAAATCTAGAATTCCCTATTCTCTGAAAAAAAATCCTACCCTGGTACCGTTTTGAACTTCCTCAATTACAGTATTACATCACTTAGGGGTAGGGAAGAACCCCGGAGGTGGACTCAGAGTTGCAGGGGAGGGAGAGGAGATTCGCACAAGAAGGGGGGGGGGAGGGGGGAGGGGGGAAGAGAGACTCACTTGCATAGCCCTAAGGCTTTCAAACATCAACTCAATTCATCATTTTTCAAATTTGAGAAATTAGATTACATTAACTCCTCTATATAAAGAGGGCAGACTAGCAGTCATAACCTAGCTAGGAGTTAGACTCCAAGTAGGACTAGACTAGAACTCCAACATGGAGTAGGTAACGTTTCTGTTTCAGAAACACCGTTTCGTGTCAAAAACGAAAATTTCAGTTTATGTGTCAAAACGCTGTTTTTAAACGAAAAAATGGTGTTTCAAAATTTCAGATTTTTATCGGGAATTTTTTTTTTTTTGTAAAATGGAACGAAAATGGGAAGACGGAACTCCAAAATGGAGTTCCGTCCAATCTCGTTTTTTCAGTTTTTTTTTTTTTCTTTTTGTTCCAAAAAAACAGAAACGGACCATAAGTGCATCAAACAGAATATTCCGTTTTTTCGTTCCAATAGAACGAAAAAACTCCAGAAACGTTTTTCTAGGAGTTAGACTCCAAGTAGGACTAGACTAGAACTCCAACATGGAGTAGGTAACTAACTAGTCATTCGCTAATAGGGAAACCTAAACTGACTAAAAACTGAAATAACAAAGGAAATATACTTAAAACATGACTCTAACTAAACTAATGAATTAAATCCCGTTTTCCTACTTCCTACCCATATTTTAGGCACATTAAAGTGGCCCATTATAAAGAAAACCTATGGGATCAAAGGCCTAACACATACATAATTCAACCCAAGGCTTATTTGCGATAAAAAATAAGTCCATTAAGTGACTTATCTACATCAATTAGACCCACGGCCACGGCCACGGCCACGGCCAAGAACGAATGCGGACTGTCTTTAGGAGAGTTATCTTGGTGATGAAGTGTGGATATACATTGAGGATGTGCAAAAGATTCATTGAGTGTAGGTACCTTCTCCCCAGCAAGTAGCTGACTTTTAATTGATTGATAATCTGGATTCAATCCAGCCATAAACTTGGCAACATAGAATTCTTCTCGTTGAAGTTGTAACTGTTCCAGATTTGTAGTAAGTGGCTGATGAATATTGAGTTTCTCTTGGATACCTGTAAAAATGTTGTTCATCCAAGGATATGTCACCCTGCTTGAGGGTAAAAAGTTTGTCATGCAGCCCATACACTCTGGTAAGATTCTTCTCTTGGGAGTAGGTGCCCTTCATATCTTCCCACACTCCTTTGGCAGTGGGATGAAACATAACATTAGTTGCAAATAGCCTGATCCATGTTGTTCCATAACCATATAAGGAGGGTGTCATTCTCATGCATCCATTCCTCATAGGTTTTTATATTGGCAGGTTCCTTGGAATCAGAAGGCATAGGTATAGGCACAGCAGGTAAATAAATCAAACAAAAGCAGTTCTGGGCTGGATTGAGCGATACAATTGATGTTTCACCGGGGAGGAAGCACAAATGCCTAGAGCGGGAAGGGGGTAGAGCCTTCTGTTGGAGAACCCATTACCGAGCTACTAGTTGGAGATCCGGGGTTGGTCTCTAGATCCTGTGCTAGTAGATTGGGGCGAATCCACACCAGTGGTATAGGTAACAGCAAAAGCAAGGTTATTGGAAGCGGGAAAAGAGACAGCATACCTAAAGAGATGGCCAACAGGGGGCAAAGGTTAGTTTCAAAATTGTTTTAGTTTGCAGCCCGGCGGTACACAAGCGCAACAACTGAGGGGGTTTCGGTGCCGTGGTATACCTGCTATTTTTTGGCCCCAGATCCCTTCCTGTCCCAGCACTAGAGATAGTGGTAGTAGCCTCAGGGGACGGAGGCAGATACAGACATGAATAAAAATAAATCAGTAGATGGGGGATCAGATACGGAGTTACTTCAACTTCCCTTTGGCATTGATATAGATTTTTCTGCCTGAGCCATAATTTCCAAATCCATTAAGCCTTATAGTGGTGATCTGGACATTGAGATTGTCCATAGGAGGCTTCGGATCAGCCTTAATGTAAAACCAGCAACCTTAGAATCAATTCTGAAGGTGAGAAACCCGTATGATGATCAATCATGGAAGGTGACTGATTGACACCAATTCTAGGTCAAACGATCAGTTTAAGTGTAAGGAATTAGACCCCACAAATTCAGGGGAAACCACTGAAGAAACCTCAAATAGAATTTTAAATTCTGAAAACACCCCCAGAAAACAGGGTACCAGTGTAATATGGGAAGCAAACAAACACAGGTAAACAAGGCTCAGTTGAGCAGCAAACTGGGATCAATGGATCATCTATGGAGGGGAAATGAAACTACGAAAGATCGAGTCAAAACTCTGGACTGATAAAAAGTAATTAGAAATTCAATATTGCTGAAAAACTACCCTAAACCAGGGTATTGCACGGAGAAAATAGAGCACCAGAAACTAATGATCTGCTTGAAACTGGGATCGAGTTCCCTCCAGTATAGATGGACAAAAACTGATAATTTGAAGACAATCCAATGGATGGATAAAAATAAATTAGGATCTAGATATCCCCTTCATCTGAATTCCAGATCTGCTGCAGAAAACTGAATATAGGTTGTCTTCAATAAGAAAACCAAATGCTCATTCCATGCAAACTGAAAAGAAGATAGTAGAGACCCTAATTATTCATTGTATCGTTAATAACTAGGGCCAACAGTAGTAGTGAGCAGCATAGGTTGCTGCAACTTTCAATCGAAACTCTTGTAGATCTTTTAAACAGGAGTGTTGAGGTACACAGGTTATAATAGTTGCTCTGGTACCATATAATGATACCAGCACTTTAGAGAGGGAGAGAGTACCATTGATTCAGCCCTTGTATATTTATGTAAACAATAGGAAACCCCTCTAACCAAGACTAATCAAAACAGGAAACTAGGAATTATATCCTATTACAATGAAGGAAGGAAACTAGAAGAAGTCGACAACTACTAACTCAAGCTAACAACCCCACGGTATGGAGGTCTATGAACCTGCAAACACTTATTGTGAAAGTCTGGTTTCATAAAATCTCTCTCATGTTACTCTCCATAGACCTCCAAATATATTTAGACAATCGATCTCTCTCATATCTCTGCCAATTTTTTTCATAATTCTTGTACAGATGTCTCATTTATCACAAAGATTGTATCATCCAATCTTTGCTCAATGTGCCCATTGCCATTTTTATATCCATTTTCTTCCAATCTTCATCTTTCACATCTTTCACATCTTTCGGTTTGGCTGCCTTACGCTCGTTATGTGCATTAGTTCTTGTGCATATGTCTCATTCATCACAAACACTGTATCATCCAACCTTTGCCTAATGGGCCCAATGGCTTTCTTATCCATTTTCTTTCAATCTTCATCTATCACATCTTCCGGTTTGGCTGCCTCACCCTCAATAGGTGCATACAAATATTTGCAATATAAATTGTCTTCCATCCTTGCTTTCCAAATCAATCTTTGCAATATTAAATGTCTTCTATCTTTGCTTTTCAAATCATCCACTTTTCTCCATTCAAACTCACCATTATATTTGTGGTGCCCAGTTCATGCCACCAAAAGGTCTGATACTATTTGTTCCCGTCTGTGTGAATCAAAGATAACAGCCACAAATGTATGTTTGTAAATGCTGGGGAAAAAAAAAACCCCACCACTAAATTTACGTGAAAAACCCTTCAATGTGGAGGGAAAAACCATAGGGCGAATCCAAGAGAGATCTTACTAATTAGACAATATTTTATCAGTTTTCTTCTCAATTTTTTGCCCAAAGCTCGAGGTTTACGACAAAAATATGGGGGAACAGTAACAAATCTGGAAGTACAAGGTTATCTCAAAAATTGCCTACAAACAATGATCATTCCCTCAGGAAACCCAAAATAAACCTTCCAACAAGTTGGAGATGGTTCAATAATTAAGCCACAACAGTTTCTGACTTTCCAGCAGAAAATCTTGAGGTTGGAGACAGGAAAAAACCAGCCAAAGCAATGGTCTTACCCTGTGAGAAATAGCCTTGCTGAAATCTGCTCTTCTTCTTCTTCTTCTTCCTGCATGGGCTGCTTGAAGCCTTAACCTGTGCCAACTTGAGATTTCTTATATGAGCAAACTAACCTAGAAGTTGGCCAGTTGGTTTTCGAGTCCTTTAATAGTTGCTGATGGGATGGTTCTTAATGTCGGATAAAGTAGTCTTATAATTTCTTAATGGGGCTTGATATTTAGTAATGTTAGTTCTTAATGTGATTTTCTGATGATTAGAAAGGCCTTATGGGTGGAATGTTTTTTACTGCATTCAAATTTACTTCTCATATGTTTTAACTTCGGAATTTGAAGCTATGGGTCTTTTAGTTGCAAGTTGCAAAATTATTTGGACTGACAAAATTTTGTGGCTTGGAGAAAAAAATTTCATGATCGAATATTTGCTGAAACACATCAGGTCAGTTCCACAGTATTGAGAGCATTTCGAAGGCTTTCCATATAAATCTCTAAAAACTGTGGCAGTTGAAAGCCCTGTCTAAAATTAGGAGAGCATATGAACTTTTCAAAAATTTTTGAATCATCCATACTTGTAAATTTCAGTTTCTTCCCAACATACGACAAAAGGAGAAAGACATCAATGGTTTGGGATCCTTATCTCCAAAAGTTGTCAGGGTAATAGGGGACATACTTAACTCTTTTTTTTGGTACGACATACTTCTTAACTCAATAGAGAGTGAAGCCTCTGTAAAATTTAAGTTGTAAATTTAGCAAGAATCTTTGACAATCTCTTGATTATGTGGCCAGATTCTAGTTGTGCTATCTCATCAAATGTTTGTGAGCAGATTTGCTAGTGAAAAGAGGTGCATAAAAGTGTTCTATGTAGCAAAGTTGATTGGTATATCGTGACTTGGTGTAGCGTTGTGCTGTTTTCTGGGGTCATTGTTTCATTTGTGTTCTTTTTCATCCTACTGTTGGTACTTTTGTTCCTGTTGAGCACCAACTTGTCTAGCATATTTTGTTTGATTCTCCATATGGTTATGCTATCCAAATCACCAATCAACAACGGGGAGAAACATGTTAGTGCAGTCCAGTTTTATTTAAGTGTCACTTAGGTCATTTTGGCTCGAGTCAGAATGACCCATTTTATGTTTGAGTTTATTCATTTGGAATCTGGGTTCTTCATTCTTTTTTCTTATTTAGTTTATTTTATTCTATATTTCTGTTTTCTTTCCAGTTTTTATTCCCCGCCATCATTCCATATGTCCCATAGGTTTGATTTGATCCTACGGAATCTGACCCATTTTCTTCCTGATCCAACTGACCCATTTTCTTCCTGAGCCAAGGGTAAGAAAAAAGTCAGATTTTTTTTTTTTTTTGATTTGTAAGTACCATGTACTGAACAGGCTTATTTAGAAGTAGGGTGCTGTGAACAAGTTGGTTGCCTGGGTATGAATCATATAACTAGTTGATTCATTGGGACTGAATGCTTTGTTGATATCCTGGGCGGCATGAATTTGAGATTATGATGTATCCTACCTAAAATTTTATTTTAGTTGGAGCAGGGTCTGTGGGAGACCTTCGGGTAATTTGAAATGTTAAATAGCACAGAAAGGAGAGGCAGCTACAGCCTTTAGTGGTTATCTGAAATTGATGTGAGGAATGCTTTAAAGCAAGCAAAGAGAGCTATTCATTGAGTTAGTTCATATTTTGCTTGGTGTCATTTAGAATATTCATTTGGATATTCTTAGTTCAGGATCTATATTCATTGGGATGTTCTGCTTGAAAAATGATGCTACTGTTAATATTGCTTTAAAGCTGAACTATTTTTTGGCAAATGGAACTGGTTACTGTGGTGAAAGCAAGAACATAGCGTATTTTCGTTCCTTATTTTCCCTTCGTCATGGTTATTACCTTATCAGCTGTTTACCCTTTCATGGTGGTTAGCAGGTATAGATGGCGATGGCAAATTGGAAGCCATGAAATGATTTTTAGGTTTCTAATGCTGTGTTTTGTATGCATTCTAAGAAATCAATACCTAACTCATAGGCAGGCTGTGTTTAGTATTTTGGAATGCATTCCAAGAATGAATATCAAACACAGCCTAAGTTACGTTTTAGTGTTTTTTTTTTTTTGGGGGGTGGGTTTGGGGGATTGGTCAGGTAAATCTATTGATCTTTGTGGTTAAAAATGCCATAAATGGATCAGACCGTACAAGTGTGCCCATTTCAGTATACGGGAAGAAGGCCCATGAATGTGCCTAGCAGTTTGCCATTATATGTGTGATGATCAGTTTGCAGAAATCTGTTACTTCATTACAGTTTGGAATCAAGAAAGAGGAAGGTCTGCCAACCAAAATGTTCTACTGTTACCACCATACAATCCATGACCGTTGAAGCTTCACTGATTGCCACATGGTCATTGTGACTGGGTGCAACTCAACGACCTAACAACTCAGCTTATCCCAACTCAGTGGGGTTGGTTGCATGGATCCGATCTAGGCAGGTCATTGTGATTGGGTCCATATTACACTAAACTGTCATCACACATACAGTGACCATCTCTTTTTCTTTTGCCCCAAGAGTTTAGAATTGGATTGAAGCTTTTTACAGGGATCTCAAACTCCTCTTTAACCTGATTTATCAAGCTCAAGCCTCGAGATTTCTGGCAGTGTGGACCATTCTTGACGTGAGAACTGCCATTCATTTGTTTGGGGTCTAAAGCCTCTTTGATCTCCTACATATTCCCTTAGTTTGTGCTGCAAGTCTTGATGGATAAATTACACTATGTTTCTTCCTAATGTTTAAATTACTGATATTAGAGTTGCTTGCCATGAAGACGACTGCAATAAAATAACTAATGTCTATATTTTTGAACTGTTGATTTACTTCGTGACTGTTTAATTAGAATTTTTCAATCATAGAAAATATGATATTGTAGTAGATATCAAGAACATATAAAGGACTTTATTGGAAGAACATACTGTTTTATAGGGGTGTCAATTGGTCTGTTCGGTTTGGTACGTTTCGGTCGGGTTGAATTGCTTTCGATCTAAGAATGAGGGAGACCAAAACAAATTTGTTAAGAAACTTCAGTTTTTGGTTGGTTTCAGTTTCGGTCCGGTTTGGTTTGTTTATTTTGGTTTTCCAATATCAGGTTAATATCGGTTTAGATCGGTTTATTATTGAGCTTGAACCATAATGAAATCTTACATTCATAACTTATGGTGACTAGATTTGATGAAAAAAACATTTTATATTTATGATTAAATCATGGTTTATCATTGTATGAGAAAGATAACTAATATTAAAACCAAAGGATAACAAATTACTAAAACAAAAACTAATATTGAAACCAATGGATAATAAATTACTGAGGCCTTCTTTGGTGTCATTTTTCTCTTTGATTTTTGTTCACAAAAATGGTTTTGGCTGCATTTGGTATCATTTATGGAGCTTGTTTCTATTTTAAAAAAATTGGTAAAACACAAAAACCAAAATGAGATCAATAGTCATTTATGTGTTTTGGCAAGAAATTATTTTCAGTTATTTTTGCACTAGACTTTAATGAACAAGCGCTTAAAGGCTCAATATGGAGGGTAAAGTAGTCATTTGCTTTGTAATTAGAAATCTAAGCCCGTTGCCCCCTCTTCTTTAGTCCAAAGTGGAGAAAGAGAGTTATAAGAAAGATGGGTGAAGGGAATCTCTTCACCCATTTCTTTAAAAAGCTATTTTGCATATAGAGATATTAAACTATTTCTCACAAAAAATCATTTTTGTCAAGTAGTTATTAAACCATTTTTATGTTTTGATAAAAAATGGTTTTCATTAATGATTTTTGTTAAATAGATAAAAATAAAAAAGAAAAATAATACCAAAGAGGGCCTAAGACGATAACTAATATAGAAATCACAAAATGAATCATATTATCCAATCATTCATTTAACTATCAAACTAGTTTTGTATAGTGAACAAGGAAATCAATGGAAGCATTACTACAATTTACAAATCAATTTATCTATTTATAACTTAATATTCAATGATTTGTAACAATTCCCTTTACAATAAAAAAATTTCTCACTAATATTATGAAAAATAGATAGTCAATTCATCAATTTATAATCTCATAATCATTTTTTTTATCGGTTTTATTTGGTTTGGTTTGGTTATTGGTTGGTTCAGTTTGGATCGATTTTCAGTTGGTCCCAACATATCTCTGTCCAAAATCAATCCAACAAGGATCAATTTGGTTCAATTTGGGTTTTATCAGTTTGGGCTAGGTTTTGACGCCCCTACTGTTATAACATAATAGTTAGCTGTTCCATTACAAAAACACAAAGGCACAATCTAATTTAAAATCAAACCACCATAACTTCAAAAAGATAATCATCAAATAGATGCAATTTAACCTTTATGTTTTGACAATTTTAAACGTTTGATAGGGATCATAATCATTGATTCTACATTTTCGATTGTGACAAACATGATAATGCAATCTAATTTATGATCAAATCGGGAAAGTATTAGTCATGTGATTTAAGCATTTGATTGCTAGACGAAATGCTTCCAATTTGTCATGATTTAAATATGGGAAAGAGAATTTGCCAGTTTCGAGTAGAAAATGCCCAGATTGTGCAGGGTGAGAAAAGACTGTGTTGCACCCCCTTAACGTGCGCTGAATATTCTCCGATGTGTCCTTCCATTGCTACTCTACTTCAGAAGGATTCTCTTGTCCTTTAAATACATATCATAGAATGAGTTTAGTTTCTTCGGTACAACATGACACATCAATGCACTCATTTGGATCCTCCGGAAAAAGATTCCTTTTTTTTTTTTTATTTTGCTAACAACGGGTATCCAGGACTTCGGCCTGGCTAGTCCCATGGGTCTATATTAACATCATAACCGCATGAACTAGATCATACCAGGATTGGATGAGAACCATTCAATTTTTATTAAAAGCAATGAAGAATACTACACAAAATATTCCTTCTTCAGATGCACATAGGAGAGGCGCAAATCCATGGGAAGGGCTCCTCAATCTACTATGTACAAGAGGCGATAGTGAAGATCCAACGCCTTGGAGTGTGCATGCCCTTGTGTTGGGTTCCATGATAAGGCACTCCAAGGCGTTGGCCCTGCACTGCCACCTCTTGTCCACAATAGAGGAGCCGGATCCATTGGCTATCTTAATCTGAGTTATTATATTTTGTCTCTTTATTCACTCTTGAGCGACGAAGGTTCTATATATTTTGAAATCTTGTTGAGCCTCTTTGGGAAACTTTACAGAGACTGGGAATGAACCTGAGCTAATATAGCTAAGCAAGATTCCATGACTAAAAATGTACAATGACACGAGACTACTCTTATAATTTCAGAACCTCCAGCAGGGAAAGTTAAGTGGGGACTTATTTGGTGGTTAATGGTGAGAAGCGCAGCATGTGAGTTTGAAGGGTAGTGGGTGATGGGTTGTTTGAGTTCTTAAGGTGGTGGTAGCTGCATCCAGCTTTGGTCGAAAAAAACTCCCTTTAAGTACGAATTGTAAGAAGAAGAAGAAGACGATGGTTGATGAACTGGAGAGAGAGAGAGAGAGAGAGAGAGAGAGAGAGAGAGAGAGAGAGAGAGTCTTCAGACTGATTGTTCAGTTTCGCAACGTGTGTACGAATTGCAACGAAACGATAGTTGATGATTAACGGATGATGACTCTACTTTCATGATCCAACTCACCTATCGAGCGAGAGAGAGAGAGAGAGAGAGAGAGAATCTTCAGAGAGAGAATCTTCAGACTTTGATTGTCCAGTACTACAAAGGCTCTGAATTCATTCACCTCGTGATCTCTCTATATGGCTTGTGTTTCATCTTTCGGATCCAGGGTTTAAAAACCAGGAATGGTCCCAGATACGAATTTATTGGTCCATGGGAAACCTGTGGTTGAATTGAATCCTCCGTGATGGAAATGTCTTTTTCCGCAAGTGAGGGTGAAAAGCTCTTTACTAAATACTCTTTTTTAGCTAATGATAGGTATCCAGGCCGTCAAATTAAGTCTTGTGGGTTCATATTGACCTTACAACCATATGGATCATGGATCATATTGAGTTCAAAAAGAACCATTCAACTTTTACTGAAAACAATGAAAAACACTAAATAATAAACACCCCGTGTGAGTGGGCCTAAGGAGATAAGAGGAGTCAGACTTAGAACCATAGATTTCTTGAGGCGAAGGTCCCTTACCAACTCGATTACCTCAGGCCCTTATAGTTTCCACTAAAGACTCTAATGAGTTAGTGGAGGCTGAAAAATTGAAATGTGAGAACCCTTGATCATGCCAAGATTTAATTCCCTTCTCTCTCTCTCTCACATCAATACTAGTAGCACATGGGCTCCATCCACTGAAAAACCTATTATTGATTTGGTTTATTTCTCGTCAATTTCCACACAAACCACGTGGGTCACTAGTAAGACACTATAGAGGGAGAGCGGATCACTGTATAAGAAGTATGAGAATCATTCTCATACGAGAACCTGATCCACACATCTAAAAGAGGAGATGGTCATACAAGTCAAATCCACAATAAAAACCACTAGACTATTTTATTTAATTTGGTATTAGAACAAGATCGATCTATTTTTCATCTTTTCTAAGTTATTTGTCCACTTATCTTATGCATAGTTAGGTATACTGAAGTTATATGTGAGGGGAGTGTTGAGATGCTAAAATCATCAATTATCTGAGACCTTAGTTAATTAGATGTGTTTTAATATGCCCTTGAAGTATCTCTACTTGATGATTCAAGGTTTCTCACTATGTTCAGTACATTTGGTTTTGGGGAGCCTAGTCCTACACATATATGGTAGGAAACGTATTTGCACACCAATCTTAAAAAGTCAAACATATTAGATCCAAATTTTGTGGACAGATAGCTTCCTATGCCCCTATTCATATGTCAAACTTTATCAAAGTTTACAAAAATCTTCAAACTGGTAAAACATAGTTTTGAAGATTCAAGACTATGAGAGAATGCACATAAGTCTAAAACATAGTTTTAAAAGTCTTTGTGGAAGAACACAGTGAAGATGCAAAACTATGGGAGAATGCATAACAGTTGTCCCAATATTGTATGCATGCATAGATGTACATGGAGCATATGTCAATACATGAGAAGGTATTTGTTTAAATTATACTCGGAAATTTGACACATAATTAATAATAATCACATCATTATCTCTCCATCCAATGGTTAGAATAAAATGATCAAAACATGTTCACAAAAAGTGTAGAGTGAGAGATAGAGGAAACACGAAAGGTATAAAAAGACTGTAAAATAAGTAAAACATATTCAGATAATTTGTGAATACGGGTCTTTTTTTTTTATCGGATTTTTTTTCTAGAAAGAAAGAAAATAGGTAAGTCTGGTGCTATTGATCCTCATAGACACGTCATAGTTAGAAAATAGAGTTTTCAAACTCGATTTATCGTAAACAAAACCTGATGGCTCGATTCAATCAAACATAAATGGGGAAAATTATTATTATTATTTTCCTATTTTTATATGGAACAAATATACAAAGATAATAAAAATTTTCGGCAATTTTGGTTGTTTAGTCGGTAAGTAAACAAAAGCTAAAATATATATAGCTAATTATAGATCATTACTATTGTCTAAAGACAAAAAATGAAGGCATCCAAAAATAAACAAACTCCACCAATTTTGGTCGTTTCAAATTAAAGCATTGACTCGCCAATGAACTGGAAAGACTATGTACCAAGTTTTTGAGGAAAATTTTCCTCAGCCACAATTCTATGGTCCATCATTACTATCCCTTATATGTTAGATGTCCAAATGCCCTTCACGGGCAACTATTCAAGTGCAATGATGGCATCAACGAAGGACTATCCTCCACCATGACTTAAGGAAAACTTGAATTGTCTGATTTCATACGTCTAAATATTGTTATTATTATTTTTAATTTGACTTGAATTGTCTGACTCATACATCCAAATATTTTTTATTCCTTGAAAAGTATTGGTAAAAATGAAAACTTGCTTATGTGAGAACAATTTGCATGTGATGAACAATTCAAAACGGTTACAAATGCAATATTCTTGAATGGTAGGATTCCAAATTTACTATGTAAAATGCCTCCAGTTTTCTCATCCAACTGATATAATGGCTGATGGTCCCTTGTTCACGTCTTTACAAAATCATTGCTATAAATTAAACAAGTGATCTAAGTACAAAATTTTCATCTCATTCTTTAGGTTTAGTACTAAAGAAGAATCTAATCAATCCATTCCATTTAAAGAATAGGAAATAAATAAATAAATAAATAATCGTACGGACAAAATATTGTGCCACCCAATAATTTTGGCACTAATTTCTCAAACCCATATGATTAGTATATATTAGAGGTGTCAAAATGAAATTGGAACCCATCGTTAATTTACAATCAAATCGAATCAAATTGCGAAGAAATGATTCGTATATGATCTCATAAATTCTCCATTTGGTTCGATTTGGTTCAAAATTGAAAAATTTTAAGTTAGCTGATACACAAAATTATATGTAACCATGTGAAAAAAAAAAAAAAAATCTCTTTAGATACTTAGGCTGTGTTTGGTAACGTTCTAAAAAAATGTTTCTGTAGTTTTTTTGTTCTATGGGAACGAAAAAACGGAATAAAGCATTTGGTGCATTTATGGTGTGTTTCGATTTTTTTGGAACAAAAAGTGAAAAAAAAAAAAATTTACGGATTTCGTTGTTCCAGTTTTGTTCAAAAAAAACATTTTGACACAGAAATTGAAATTTCTGTTTTTAACACGAAACATCGTAACCAAACGCAGCCTTACCAATCAACCAAGTTTTAATCCAATAGTACTAATTACAAGTTGGTCACAAATTCACAATTTTTGCAGTGATGTATTTATCTTTGTTGTCAGAAGAAGAAGAACACTCAACACCCAATAGTGAACATCACCCCTTCGAGTGTTTTGTCTTAGTATCAAAACGACAAGATTAGTTTGCTAAGATGATTCCTCATCTCTGAAGGCCATCTTCTAGGGATTAAAACATACACCAAACTGTTTTCCAAAGCTTACAAGAAACCGAATGTAAACTGGTTATAAAACGGATAACAAAAACCAAATAAAAATACGTAAAACCAGATTAATGCAACAAAATCTTATTTTGGCTGATTCCTATCCAATTCTATTTTAATTTCACCTTTTCAAAATGTAAACCACATCGAAACTTGGCCGAAAAACTTAAACCGGGCTGGTTGACACACTTAATATATATAGATCCTCGCACTCACGTATATATTGTTTGCCTTTCCCTCCTCCCCAGAGTGAATGCATATGAGGTGTCAATGCTGCCTTGTACCTATTGGGCCAATGACATTTGATCAACCGGTTTGCAAATGGTCTGCTAGGCTTAACCTGAATATGGAATGGGTTGGTAAATTTGGCTTAACCTGGCTATGGAATGGGTTGGCTCATTATAGTCCAATTATAACCCATTTATAACTTTTTTTAGGTCTTTGAGGTACCAATACTTGATCCTGATTCTCAAAATACAACTCAGATTTTGATCATTGAGAAAGGCATTGGTAACCCATTTATAGCTCATTTATAGATTGATTAATCAATTATCCTGTTTTAAATGTCGATAAACGATAGAAGCATATCCAAACCTTAACCTATGAAACTTGATTACCTACATGTAAAGTTGCAGAGCTTTAAATTATTGGCGATTCATTAGTCCAACGAAAACCGACTGGTTGGCACCATGGTTTCAAGCATTGGTCTGGGATGGCTGTATCGACTGTATCAGATCCATTATCCAAATTATTTCAAGGGTAAAATAGAAAAATAATAGTATTTTTTATAAAATTCAGGGATAAATTATACTGTTACTCACCGATCCCATCCGATCAGATCAATATCAATATCAACATTGATTTTTGCCAATACCAATCCAATACCGATAGCATCCCTAAACCCCTGGGTTGGCACCGCTGCATATATTCTTGGATCTTCCATAATGCAATTTTTGGCCGTACGAGGATCGGTAATGGCTAATCAATAATTTCATCAAATTTGTTGTATGAAAGCTTGAACGTGGTTTTCGTGAAAAAAAAAAGGAAAGAAAAAAAGAAAGAAAGCTTGAACGTGGGACCCATTTGTTAAACTCGTCATATTATCTCTCACTTCCCTCAACAACTCACAAAGCTGTCTTGTCCTGGGCGTGGGGGGGACTGCCAGACTAGACGGGGTACGATTCGGGGATGATCTGATCGAGTTGATGGGAATGGGTCAAGCTAGGCCTAAGAGAGGCCACGCCGTCTATAGTGGTCTTACACTTTTGTTCTTTATGTCAGCTTACAACTGGAAGGGCCAAAGCTGAATGGCTCACTTTTTAGTGCTTTTCTGAGTCTTCGAGTGTGGTGATTAGAGTAATAAATAGAGGAGTAATGGAAGAGCTTGCGCTCTCTGTGGCTACTCTAAGAGCTGAGAGAAGAAAGAGCAAATGGGTAGGAGCTTGGAGAAGGAGGAGAAGGTGTTTGATCTCTCCCTCATCTAGAGCAAAGAAGTAAAGATACAGAGTAGAGCAGAAAGAGCAAATGGGTAGGAGCCCATGGAGAAGGAGGAGAAGGTGTTTGATCTCTCCCTCATCTAGAGCAAAGAAGTAAAGATACAGAGTAGAGCAGAAAGAGCAAATGGGTAGGAGCCCATGTTGTGCCAAAGTGGGACTCAACAGAGGTCCGTGGTCAGCTCAAGAGGATAGAGTACTTACTAGCTACATTAAAACCCATGGAGAAGGGAAATGGAGAGACCTCCCTCAAAAAGCAGGTTTCTTTCTTTCTTTCTTTTTCTTTTCACTTCATTAATCTTCATTTATGAAGCTTTTCATTCTTTTTTAGGTTTAAGGAGATGCGGGAAGAGTTGCAGACTTCGATGGTTGAACTATCTGAGGCCAGACATTAAGAGAGGCAACATTTCCCAGGAAGAAGAGGAGCTTATGATCAAGCTTCATAAGTTACTTGGTAACAGGTGACTTTTAACACTCAATTCCATCATTTTTTTTCCCTTTCTCTCATCAATATCCACAAATGTAGATAAGAGAAAATTACGACAGGAGAAAATGTAGAGACTTTTTTTGGCATGGACTCTCGGAATAGATTTGGGCCTAGAACGCATTCTGCAGAAAAAAAAAAAAAATAATAATAATAATTATTATTTTTTTGACTTCCATGTTGTACTTTACTCTTTTCTTTTTAATATATTTTTCATTCACCAAAAAAATGAAAACCCTTAAATTTAGATTGGATGGAAGTGGAGAATTAAGAAATCTTGAATTTGCAGATGGTCTCTGATAGCGGGAAGGCTACCAGGGCGGACAGACAATGAGATCAAGAATTACTGGAACACCTACTTGAGCAAGAAATTTCAAGGCAAGACAGCACAAATCCAACTCAATAAAACTAAAAATAAGAACACTAAAGAGGTTCCTCAAGCAAAGACACTAGAGAGAACCCAGGTCATTCGAACTAGAGCAGTAAGGTGCACCAAGGTTGTTCTCCCATTGCAAGAAGGAAATATACATATGAACACAAATAATCTTGAGCTTGCATCGGATGGAAAGAGCTCAGCATCTTCATCCACCCAAAGATTCATGGATGACTCTTCGAATTTTCTCATGGATTTTGACATTGGTGAGCTTTTCATTTCTGATGTTCTCAACTCAGATGTCTTCCAAGCTTGTTGTGATGGGATACAGACTACTGATAATAAAGGTGGGAATAATTCATCTTCCTCCTCTGATAATCTCTTTTCAGTGCAAGAATATAATCTCTTTTCGGTGCAAGAAATGCTCCAAGATTCATCAAACCAAGCATTGTTTGAACCCAATGAAGCATTGGAGCTCCAGAAGCTGTGTTCCTTTCTTGATTCTGAAGACGAATGGATTAAAAATCAATGAAGGCTAGAAGACTACCCTTATGCAATGCTATACATATTTTATTTTGCATAAGAGATGAACTATATATAATTCCTGTATTCCATGTTTCTACCTCTCTCGTTTGTGGATTCTATTGATGAATAACTTCAAATCCCTTCCAAGGGAGGGATCAGTTCCCATGCATGTGGAGAGAAGAATTACCTCCTTACATGAGATCCCACCGTCCAAGAAACATTTGGGGATCACGACTCAGAGCAACTATATGACCTTTCTCTATATTGTAAGCTACAATGTATGAGATTAAGGATTTGTTAATAGTTCCTTTGTGTAGCATTTTAGTAATAAAGAGCTTGTGAAGGTGGTGCATGATGTGTTGTTGTAAATTCATTTCTTTAGTTCACCAACCCCTTCTAATTAGACAAATAAAGAGTAGTTCCCATTGTCACTTAAGCTTAAGAAGTAAGAAGTTGTACCCTTCTTTAATTGATTACCCTTTTTCTTAGTCTCCAAAGTTATTTAGGACATGAGATCACTTTCTTCAGCTGCAGTTAAGAAAAAAATATATGAGTATTTCAACCTTGTATGATAAGAGAGAAACATTTGTAACCCCAAACTGATGTACTTCTCCTTAGGAAAACTTTCTCTTTTAAGGTAGGTTTAGAAAAGGATTTTCGAATCTAGTAGGTGGGTGCTATTGATTGCTTTTTGGATTGTTTTCTTTTTTGTTGATGGTCATGTGGAAAGTGGAATTTAAGAAAATCTTGTATTTTCTTTGTCTAATATGCCGTGACGTTAGTCATTCTGTACATCTATTTCATTTGATTAGTATACTCATGCTGATATTTAATAATAATAATAAAAAAAGAATTTTTAAAAGTTGTCATTTACAAGGCCTTTCTTGTCCATTGTTATCCATGTGTAATTAGTTATGACAAAATGGGCTAATCAATTTACAATGAAAGAGATATTTTGATTAAAAGTAAGAAAAATACACAAAGAGGACTTCAAATCTTTGAACAAAGACAAGCTTAAAGAGAAACATACGAAACACCCTATAAAAAGGAAATTATTGTTCATTTGTTTTAATGGCTTTCCATATGATTACTAATCAGACAAGAATCTATCATTAGCACTTGGCTGTATACGTTAGTTAACCTTTCATTGTTGATTTGATGAGAGAATTTAAATATTCATAAAAGAAGATTTACTTAATTTGAGAAGTTGACGCCTAACGTTTATGAAGGAAATTTGTCCTTCTTAGAGATTGATCTTGACCTCTATTATTTGATGATTTTGATTAAATTTTATGAGTGGCTCAAGGTCCTGAAGTGTTTTTTTTTTTTTTTTTTTTGAAATAAATGTTGTTGACCTTTGGGCTCTCTATAGTTTATTTTGTGAATACCGGTAGGGGGGTGGGGTTGGGGATCAAAAGAGGGCTTAGTCAACAACACATCTCAGCCTTATTCCAATTAAATGGGGTTGGCTATATGGATCCCTGTGATTTAAAAGAAAAAAATATATATTTGGGATATTCCACTCATGAACAATCGGCAATTTGGATCTTAGCCTTCCAGGCAGCTCTATTAGATGTTATACTTGGGTGAAAACTTAACTTTTGTATGTCTCTTCTTACTAACTCCTCAATGGTCATTTTGACTTACCCCTAGTCCTTTTCGTTCCATCCATCTGTATCTGATCACTCCTCCTTACTGGGCATCCAAAGGCCTCCTTTGAATATACCTATACCTTTGTAACTGACATTGTTAAGTTTGTCTCGAATTCTTGACCCGTTTTGAAGATTGATCCGATCCGACATATTTTGGTGGCAACCTGAATGAGAAATTTCTGAGATCTGTGATGGAAGCAGAGGGGTTGGGCCGATTGGTTGGACCGGATCGACCGCGACCCGATGGGTAGACCCGCGATTTAGAGTATATATATAATGTACTGTTGCTTGTTGAGAAAGTCATTGTATTCTTGGGGTTTTTCGCAGCTAGGGTTTCAAGGCGAGTTTTTCCTCGCCGCTGCTAGGGTGTAATTTCTCTTCTGCATAGTGAATCATCTTCTTCTTCGCCCGAGGACGTAGCACACCACCCTGGTGTGTGAACCTCGTTAAATCTCTGTGTTGTACAGATCTATTGTCTCTTTATTATTCGTGTTTCTTGGTTTTTGATCTTACAGACATTCTCTGAGCTTATTCTGAATTAAGGCAATTCCCAAATTAGTTGTAACCTGGTCATTTCTTATTCTATTTTTCAAGGTTTTGCCACACATCCATCTCAACATCCTCATCTCTGTCACATTCAACTTCTCTATGTTATATTTCTTGATTGCCTAACATTCTACACCATATATCATAATCGGTCTTATGACTGTATTGGACAAAATTATCCTTAATACAATTATAAATCTTGTCGTTAGCATGATTTTTGGTTGAGGCTTTGTCCTATTTGAATTTTCTGTATTGACTAACTAATAATCAAACTTAATTGCTTTGTGAATTCACATCTAAAAAATTGTATCAGATAAATATACGGACAAGGACAAGGACAAGTCCACCAGGGTTGCACCATGGTTTTGTAACGGTGACTGTGTTTGCCACATGTTGGTTTGGAGGAAAATAATCCTCTGTTTTTCTCATCCCTGTTTTTCCTTGTTTTGCTACCTACAAAACGTGACACGTGGACAACTTTAAGACCAACGCACCGGATGTAATAAGCCTCACCCAATCTTGACCGTTGGTCTCCTTATTATCCACGTGTTGCGCTCTGCAGATAGCAAAACAAGGAAAAACATGGATGGGAAAAACAGAGGATTTTGATCCTGGTTTGGAGGGGTCTAAATTTTAGTAATAGGTAAGGCCCATCTTTGTTTACTTTTGTTTAATCCTATCATAGTTAACTAAGGGATTTGTTTTTTTTTTTTTTTTTTTTAATGAGGATGAATACTGTAATTAACTTTTTTGTTGTAAAATATAGTAATTAACATGTACAAAAAATATGCAAGATAATGACATAATAATAAATTACTTTCATTTTTTTTTCTAAAATTCTATTGTATTTTTTTATTTTAAGGGAAAATTATGTTCCCCTCCCGTGTAGTTTGCCAAAATTACATGTGGATCCAAGAGTTTAAACGAATTACATCCCTCTCCCCTACATTTTTTAATATTCTTACAATTAGGTCCAATCCTTTAGTCTCCGTTAAATTTGGACTGTTAGTTGATGACATCACTTAATATGATGACATATAATACCCAAAATGCCCTTTTTAACGCTATGTACCAACATTCTACCGTAGACCACCACAACGAGTACGAAGGGTTCTCCAGCAAGAGTTTGGAAAGCCTGAAACTCTGTACTGAAGGTCTCGGATCTGAGAGCACCGACGATGTCGAGGATCGATTCTACTTCCACTATCGCCAGAATTCATCATCATCGTCGTCATGCCGTAGACCACCACAACGAGTACGAAGGGTTCTCCAGCAAGAGTTTGGAAAGCCTGAAACTCTGTACTGAAGGTCTCGGATCTGAGAGCACCGACGATGTCGAGGATCGATTCTACTTCCACTATTGCCAGAATTCGTTTCCGATGATAATAATACCAAGGTGAGTGTTGGGGGGGAGAATGAAGTATCGAAGTTTGGTTAAAGCTCCTCTATTAAAGCTCTTATATACTCTCTCTCTCTCTCTCTCTCATAAAACTCTTTCCTCTTTCTTCTCTTCCATCATTTGGCTTTCTGGTTTATGTTATGAATCCACTCTCATTTGTTTGTCTATTATGTACTAAATAGTTCAATTTTACTATAGATCGAAGTCCCCCCCAAAAAATCACCGGATACCATTAGAGAACACTCGTAAGCTCTGGCCATGGAGGGAGGGAGAGAGAGAGAGAGAAAGAGAGAGAGAGAGAGAGAAGATGGGACAAATCACTTTTTTTTTTTTTATCTTATTAAGTTGATTTTTTATTAAAAGGTAATATGGTCTTTTTGTATTTAAAATTAACAGAATACTCACACCGTGACTGTTAGGAGAGGGGGATGTAATTCGTTTAAACCCTTGGATCCACATGTAATTTTGGTAAACTACACGAAAAGGGGGAGTAATTTTTCTTTATTTTAATAATTTTTAGGAATAAGACAAGAGACAAGTAATAGGAGTAAAATTTTAAATTACAACTTTAGACAAACCTGGAGCCCCTCCTCTGCAGGTAACCACTCCCATCTATGGGGACAGTCCCACAACCCCATGAATGATGTAAAATGGGATGGGGTGGTTACCTATAGGGGAGAAGAATCTTTTGCATTTTAGACAGTCCCTTGGTTAAAATGTATATCAAGTATATATGGTATGTCTTTATATCCCATATTGGACAAGAGTATGCCATACATAGTTTGTATCCCTTTTTTTCAACTAAAAAACCCCATTCTTAGACAATTCAACAAAAATAGAGAGAGAGAGAGAGAGAGAGAGAGAGAGAGAGAGAGAGAGATTGATTTGAAAACACTTAAGCCAAAGGGTGGAAATGATGATCCCACCCCCATGAAAGACAAACTGCCCACCACTTGTTGATGCCAGTTCATTGGCCTTGCTTTGGTGTATGGGCCACCAACAGCCTACCCCATGTGTTTGGAGTCTTTGGACCATGGTTAGAGGAATTGGATTGAACTAGTATCGGTCTTAACCGCTTCCAGTTCTTAGCCATTATCGTATCGATGGATCGGTACAGATAAGGGGTAACAGGGTAAGAAAAATGGATTTAAACATAAAATCAGAAGTACTTCTGTCCAATCTAGCTAGGACGATATAGATTGGTATCAAATTGATATTGGTCTTGACTGATCCCATTCCTGATAACGGGTTGTCAAACTTTGATCTACACATATATAAAGCCACACAAACGGGTCGGGTTATTTCACCCAAATATATATATATATATATATATATGTAGAGTGAACGAATGTATAGTAAAGAGAGAACAAATGTATGGTAAAGAAAGAGAGAAAGAGAATGAATGAATGAGAGAGAGAGAGAGAGAGAGAGAGAGAGAGAGAGAGAGAGAGAGAGAATCACATGTTTGTAGGGTAGGGTGACACTCATTTTCACTTTTATATATAACTGCACAGGAATCCAAAACTTTTAAATGAATTCCCGTGTTTTGATCTTGTCTTTTGAACACTTACGGACAAAACCAACACGTATCGCTAGTAAGCTGGACCATTGATTGAGAATTGATCCGCTGTTCTTAGGATCATCTATTGTAGGAGTGAACATCTAACATGTATCTCATTTTCTATCATTACATAGATGAAGAGTATATTTAAAAACAAAAGAAATAAATATTGGATGTTCACATTTTTTTCTATATAGTGGGTGAGCCTATGGTACAATGATTAGGTTGTATTATTGTAACATGTTAGTCACAAGTTCAAAACTTAAAACAGCCTCTTCTGCGAAGCAAGAGGTAAGACTGTGTACACTTGCCCATCCTGTACCCTACACTAACGGAAGCCTCGTGCACTAGATTGCTTGCTCATTGAATTCCAAGAGTTCCAATGCTCACACAGTCTTCAAGTCTTGTCATATGGCTTTGGATTCTGTTAAAATGAGAATCATAAATCCCCACAAACTTTGGTGGTGGTGGTTTTGATAATTTCAAGTTTAATTTCCATCGTCCTTTTGCTTCCTAAGGTCTCAACCTCTGCATGTGCGTGTCTATGTCTTGTCTATGCAAACCTGGTTAGGTCTCCACTTGTACTACTCGCCAAGTCAAGACTCAAAGACAAAACCTCTCTAGTGCATGTGCGTGTCTATGTCTTGTCTATGCAAACCTGGTTAGGTCTCCACTTGTACTACTCGCCAAGTCAAGACTCAAAGACAAAACCTCTCTAGGGTTTTGGATCTTCCTTCCTGGGTTCAGATCCTATTAACTCAGTAAGCTCTTGTTCTGCTGATTTAAGGAGTGGATGAAAACCATACACAGCTGTGCATTGGTTTCTTCCATCTAAAATGACTACTCAGGCAGGCTCTGCTCATCATCTTCTTGGAGTTTTTACATACCTTGTTGGGGTCACGTACAACTCCTAACTGCAGGGTGACCATGAAAACCAAATTCTGTCTTCCTGGCATCAGACCAGTTGGTTAAATCAAGGACCACAAATATTTCCCAATTAATTGCTCAAATTCGGTTTTTAGCTTGTATGGGAGTTTACTGGATGGATTATTGAATCAGTAGCGTCGAGCTGAAGCCTGGTATGATAGTTCCTTTACCTATTCTTGTGGTGGGGTTCTGAGTCTTGTGACTTGTGACTTTAAATCCAACTAGAGGAACCCTTTTCTAGGGATTTAGTAAGTGAAAACATTTGGAATCTTGCAATGGAGCTTGTGTACAATATGTTAGAAATTTCCTTAGTCATCCAGTTGTCAATATTAATTATTAGAGCAAATTGCATTGCCACCCCTTGAACTTCGATCTTTATTCAACGCCACCCCCTGGACTTTTCGAAACGTCAAAGCCACCCCCTAAAAATTCAAAAAATTTCAAATCGGTCCCTGCCGTTAGCCGACCGTGATAAATGAATGAAAACCGAATAGTTTTTTTATAATATACCCAAAATATCCCCACCTATTGTGAGAAGATAATATTGCCCTCTCTTTTATTTCAATCTTCTAAACCCCATCTCCCTCTCATCTCACTCCTCTCACTCACTTGGCCGGACAAGAAGAAGAAGAAGACGACGACAGTACGCCACCCCCTGCAACTCGATTCTCTTCCCTTCGGTGTTCGATTCTCTTCCCTCCGGCGTGCGATTCTCCCCCCTCCGGCGTCTGAACCTCTCTCCCAAGGTATGTAGGGTTCGGCTTCTTCTTCTTCTTCTTGGGCATTTAGGGTTCTTCTTACTTGGTTAATCTAGGGTTTATATCCTATGGAATACTGGAGATGGGGATTTTTCTTTAATTTTTCATCTAGGATTGATTAAGTAGTGTAATAGCATCTAGAAGATGATGATGAGATTTCACTGTCCATGAGAATCATCTCACAATTGGGGTGTTTTTCAGTTCAGATTGATTAATATTTGTCGCAACAGAGGCGAATTTAAATTCTTCTGCTACTCCATTCTTGTATTTCGTTCTGTGTTCTTAAATTTCATTTTGGGTATGAGAATGGTGATTGTTTTGTAATTCAGTAATTAATTTGGACTCTTCACTATGTCAGTATCCTTGAATTTATTTGATTTTGCTTCTTATTTTGTTTGAAATCCTGATTTCCTCGAGGGTTCATGGGTGCCTTGTCACTTAATTTGTTCTGTTTCCAATAGCTTGCTTGCTGATGAATATGGTGGTTTCTGTTGCTTTGTAGAGCTTTGAAGGGGCTAGTGAAGTTACATTGTAAGTTTCAGTGTTTTCTCTGTTCTAGATCTATGACTTGTGTTCCCTTTGTTTGAGTTCTGGGTCTATATTTTGAGCATTTCTTATACTCTGGATGCTAAGTAATAATAATCCACTTTTACCATATTTAATTTGCAGATAACCGATGTCTACCACGAGTGTCAATGACAGCAGTCAAATTGGGTTAAGGTTTGTGAATGTTAGATGCAAATGTCCTGAACCCAAAAGGGCATTGGTGCGAATTTCAGAGTCTAGTTCGCACCCAAATATGTTGTACTGCTGCTGCCCTGAAACACCAAGAGGATGTCGATTCTTCTCATGGTGTGAACCTATAGCTGCACCAAGACTTTTGCCACCCCCTGCAACTAATTTAGAAGCAGTTGTTGGTGAAAGAATCCAAAGTCAACAGATGAAAGAAGATATTCGTGATTTGAAGAAAAGAATTAAGTATTTAGAGAAAACGTATGGAACGATGAAAATTGTAATTGGTGTGCTTGTGGTGGTGTGTTTAGTGCTATGTGTTAAAAAATGACTTTACAATGTTTAATAGTGAAGTTGTGTCAAGTATGTAAGAATCTGAAGTAAATGAAATTGTTCATTCTCACTGTTCTTATTACTAAGTTATTGATTAATTATGACCCTCAAAATTGAATGGGTAGCATTTTGATGGAGAGTGTGCCAGCATTGTGATAAGTTTAAAAAAAAAACGGACATCATTTTGACTATAAACAGGCAGCATTTTGGCTGTAAACGGGCAGCATTTTGGCTATAAAATGACATTTAAAAAAACATCCAAAACATATCCATGAATACCTGTTCAAATACCTGTTTTCATCACAACCTATACCATTTTATCCAAAACATATCCATGAATATCTGTTCAAATTCCTGTTCATAACATATTCCAAAAAACATCCAAAACATATCCATGAATACCTGTTCAAATACCTGTTTTCATCACAACCTATACCATTTTATCCAAAACATATCCATGAATATCTGTTCAAATTCCTGTTCATAACATATTCCATACAACCATGTCTAGTGTGAAATAGAAATAGCTCTTAAAAAAAAAACCAAATCCGTCAAAAACATCCAAAACCATAAAGAAACACCCAACTGTCTTAAAGTCATAAAAAGAAATTAATACAATATTGTTCTCTTGTTCTAAATTAAAAACATCCAGATTGCTTGTACTTCATTTCTTCTCCCTCTCCCTTGCTGTCCTCTTTGCTCGATTGGTCTTTTGCTTGGTCAATACCTTGTCTTGTAAACACCCAACTGTGCTAGACATAGATACTTGTGATATAGTCAGTCGTTGAGATGTGCTGATCCCATCTTCACTCTCTCTTTTATGTTTCTCCTACACAACAACAAATAAGCATGAGATATTTATTAAACAAGTTTCAACTAAATAAATAAAGTGAGTTGTATTTACCTTTATATTCTTCATTTTACTAGCACATCCATCCTGCTTAGCATCTTCAGCCCTCGGGCATGTCCTCCTATTGTGTCTTTCCTTCTTGCAGATGTCACACCTAATTGATGATGATCTCTTCCTGAAATTTGAAGGAAGTGCTTCTCCTGCTTCTCTTTTCCTGATTTTGTGAGGTCTACCTGGTAACCTCGTCAAATTTAGTGGTAGTACTCTCTCATTAGGAGCATTATCCTTCAACACTGCCAAATCTGGAAGTGGATGGATCATCTCTTTGTATGTATCCATGTATTTTTCAATACTGAAAAATGGATCACAATAGTTGACCAACTCTCCCCTTATGTATGATATAGAAGCTGTAGCATGGAGACAAGGTATTCCAGTGCTTTCCCAAACTCTACAATCACATCTGTAATGGTTCAAATTAACCACAAATCTGTTGCCAAATCTGTCTAAGACCTCAAATTGACCTTCACCTGCCAGTTGACACCTGCAATGCCTTACTTCTTGCTGAACCTTGTTCAACTTCACCATAACCCTTGGTGTTGCCTTCTCATACCTTCTATGTAGCCTACCCATTATTTTCCCCCTTAGGTGTAGGGGTGTCAATTCGTGGCCCGACCCGATGGAACCGATCAGAACCAATCGTTTATAGCCCGGCCCGACCCGGCCGATTTATTAAACGTGTCGGGCTTGAGCCCGGCCCGTTTATAAATGGTCGGTCTCAGTCCTGATACTTGGACCGTCGGGCACCCGACCGAGATCGGTCTATTTTGCACCGGCCTGGCCGGGCCCGGTGGTAAGATACCTATTTTACCCCCATATGAAAGAGTTAAAAAGAAAAAATAAACAAAGAAACCAAAAACCCTAGTCCCTCGGTCTTCAACCTTTCTCTTCGTTTAACACTGCCGCGACAGCCGCTGTGGTCTTCGTTATCGTCGATTCGCCACTCGCCAAGCCCAAGTTGGTCTTCAACCTTCCTCTTCGAGTCTTCGTTTCACACTACGGCGACTGCGTCGTGAGTCGCAACCACCACTGTGGTTCTTCATTCTTCGGTGTCGTTGATTCGCCAGTCGTCGAGCCTAAGTCGGTCTTCAACCTTCCTCTTCGAGTCTTCGTTTGACACTACGACGAATGAGCTATGACCGCCGCTGTGGTTGTCCATTCTCCGTTGTTGCTGATTCGCCAGTCGCCAAGCCCATTGAGCTTAGTTCTTCATTTCTTTGCTGTCGCAATATATGGTGTTGGCCGTCTATTACTTCCATTTCCTTCATTCAAACGCATCTGGATTGGAGCTAGATTAATTTCGGTGAGTTTCTGCTTCTCTTACAAGGTTCTCCATTCAACGACACCGGAGAATGAAGAACCACAGCAGTGGTCGTGGCGCAGTCGCCGCAGTGTCAAACGAAGACTCGAAGAGGAAGGTTGAAGACCGACTTGGGCTCGACGACTGGAGAATCAACGACATCGGAGAATGAAGAACCAAGTTACTGGTGTGTCCGATCCTGTAATATTAGAAGGATGTTTTGTGTAAGTTCACAGCTATTAGTCTTGCAGCAGTTCTGCACATTTTAAACAGTTAGGAGTTCACAACTATGTCGCATGGTTGCATGTGTGTTGGAATCTACAGATGCTTTTGATCTTGGAGATGATTTCTTGCAATGCTCATTGCTATACTCCAGTGAAGCCTGATATGGATTATTGAAAATTTTATTACTATCTGGTGGAGGACTTGTGTGGCAGATAACATTTTATTGCATGTTGGGTCATTCATTTTTAAAACCAAGGTACTGGTTATGTATCCAACTCAGACAAGGATTTGTATGCTAGTAAATATGATTGTTAGTTCATTGAACATTGTCTAGTGTACCTATTTTCATGATTTTTTTTTTGGGGGGGCCGTGGGGGTGGGGTGGCTTTGATTTCATGGTGATAATACAATTAAAGTCAACAACAGTGGACTAAACCCCATCGTTCGTCACGGCGTCGTTGCTCAATAATATTAAAGAAGACCCGTTTAAAAATCGGTTACGCCCGTTTAACATTAAACATGTCTGTGGCCCCGTTAAGGCCCGATTAAAACCCAATTAAGGCTCGATTTTGGTAGCCCGATTATAGCCCGAGGCCGTCCGACCGAATATAAAGTGTACCATGCCCTCACTAACTAAGCCCGATTAGTTAAATGGGCGGACATAGTGCAACCTTTAAAAGTCTTTATGCCCGATTAAGCCTGATCAAAACTGGACCGGCCTGACCGATTGACACCCTTACTTAGGTGAT
The DNA here is from genome assembly GCF_013358625.1 of Macadamia integrifolia. NCBI lineage: Eukaryota > Viridiplantae > Streptophyta > Magnoliopsida > Proteales > Proteaceae > Macadamia > Macadamia integrifolia. Next base: position 17,345,132 of record NC_056560.1, read on the forward strand.
CAACCAATGTGAGAATGGGTTTGCTCCTTAAGTCTCCAATCCAGTGATTAAATGACTCAATCATATTGTTCGTGACATGGTCACTCCTTGCTCCTACATCAAAGGCATGCCTTGAACACATCCTCGAGGGGTTTTCATTCAAATACAAGTATGCATTTTCCTTAATCTCCTTGATGCTATTCATTTCCTTTTGAAACTGAAGTTCAGTTGAAGCTTGTGAGGCAGCCCAAAAATGTAGTCTCAATAGCATACCAGGGTGCTTTGCCTTCAGGTTTTGATATAGATGCCTACTGCAGATTCTTTGGTGAGCATAAGGGAAGATTGTGGAAATCACAACTGACAGCCCCTATACAACACATATGGAAAATGTTAGGACATGTAAATGAGTAATTCAAAATACATATAAAAAAGAAAAAAGAGACAGAAAAGTATACCTTCTGTCTGTCTAACATGAATGTGAGTGACATATCATCACTGTCATCGAGTAGAGCATCTCGTAAATTTTCCAGAAACCATGTCCAGCTATCCTTACACTCAACTTCAACTACACCATATGCAATAGGAAAAATATCATTGTTCCCATCAACAGATATTGCACTCAACAGAACCCCTCCATATCGGCCCTTGAGGTGGCAGCCATCAAGACCAATGAACGGTCTTCATCCTCTTAAGAAACCCTTTTTGCAAGCATCAAAACAGATAAACAATCTTTTAAAAATCGGATTATCTGACATACGGTTCCTGTTCTCAAACTGGAGCTTAAAAATACTCCCAACATCCTTCTGAAGTACCAACCTACCATAAGCAGGTAATTTTGCATATGATGTGGAATGGCTTCCTTCATTAATCTCTAGGGCAATCCTGCGTGCCCTATACAGCTTGGTATAGTGGAACTGAAGACCATATGTTTTCTGCATGTGATCAGCCATGGTCTCTATTTTCATTTCTGGTTGAACCTTCAGCTGTTGAAGAAGTTTCATTGCTATCCATCTAGATGTAGCAGACTTGTTCTTGGTTGCCTTAATACATGTATGAACTAGGTTATATGTCTTTACCATGTAGGTGATACCATCTGAGCAAGGTGAAGCATGTAATCTCCATGAACAATTTGGTGTTCTGCATATAACTGTAACTCTAGTTTGTTCATTTTTCAGACTGATAATATCAAACCCCTCTTGTAGTATATACTCTCTCAAAGCTTCCCTAAAATGGTGCACATTTCCATATACATTACCTTCAGCAATCTTCACCTTGTCACCTTCACCCACATAGTTCTGTTCACCAAATTTGCCATAATACTCTTCAGATTCATATCCAGATAGCTCATCATCAATTGAATCCTCATCATTTTTCCCATGCCCATCATCCTCTGTAGATTCACTGTCATTCTGACCATCTTCTTTTTCACTTTCATCATCCCACTCATCTTCGCTGCTAATTTTCCACTCTTCATCAGATCCAACCATAGAGTCATCCGAACACGCATTGTTGTTGCTAATAGCCCTGACAACCTCATCAGACTCTCTCAGTCTCTTACCAGTAGCTTCACTTCTGCTACTAGCTCTTCCACTAGAAGTAGCAATGCTCACACACCTTGCAATGGTCTTGGTATCTTTACCTCCCCTAGCAGTAGCTGTAACACAAGCAGTAGCACTTCCACTTCCACTATTATTAGCACCAGTAGTAGCCCTATATACAACAATTTTTCCCTTGCTCTAACCAGGACCAACACCTTATGGCTGTAGAGCCTGTTGACATTGTCCACTAGGTTCATCATCAAGTTCACCATCTCTATCATTAACCAAACTGCTAGGGAATCGGTTAACTGTAAATTCATCGGTTGCAGACTTGCTGTGAACAATGTCATCCACATATATATTTATCATATCACAACTATGCAAGCCAAAAAACTCATACACTGATGGATCATCTGTTACCTCCTTTATCTCATTGTTTGGTAGTATACACTTCGCTTGAAAAACTACATTATGACCCACAGGCACATGTGTGATGAGTTCATTGTAGATGTCATACACCATGTCCAAGTAGCCATATAAGTCTGGATTAACAATTTTAACTACAGTCTTCCCACTCCAATGGTATTCAATAGCACACTTAACATTCATTGCTAAAAAAAAATTCAGATGTGAAAACAAAGAAAATCAGTAACATTACTTAATACTTATTAGAATGGTAAACTCTTCATCAAACATTTCAGATAATACACAAGTCAAAGCATTTATACATCCAAAAAAGAAATTTCCAAATCAAAATCAAGGACCAATCATAGCAATGCATAATATAGAAAGCCTAATCATAGGATTTTTCAAATATTAACTATTTTCCCATATATATTTTCTCATAACAAAATAATCTGGTTAAATCATCAATCCACACTTAACATAAATAACTGATCTTTTCTAACTCTGTTTTATTTTTTTTTTTCCAAAAATGATCAGTAGTTTCATAATCTACCCTCATATGTGAATAAAAACAGCATTTGGGATAGATAGATATGATATGGATTCCTTTTACAGAGCCTCTCACTTCCAAAAGATTTTCAAAACTACCTACCAATATTGGATTAAATCTATCAATGTGAATCAGAAATACATATTACTTCCAGATTGAAAAATGGCTCGTTTGTTTACATTTTGCAACCAACAGAATACCTAATTCTTTCTTTCTAGCCTAAAAACTGAAAGAATTGAAAAAACAAAACACCTTATGCATTTCATTCCACTCTATAAACTTAGGTGGCTTGATTCTTACTCTTCTGGTTCGGCTTGTGATGTGATTAATGTTTTGGTTTTGTAAGTCCACTTCAACACCCAAGATCTGGACCAGAAATACTATTGTGGGCAGTCAAGCAAGTTTTCAATGTCTTTACATGAGTTAGTAGTTTATTTTTTTCAAAAATAATTGATCATGGTTTTGCTTCTATTATATATTTCAATGTCAAGTTGGGTTTGACAAGAAAATGGACTTCTCACTGAGGGTTGTGCATTTTTTTTTCCCTTCCAGTTTATCAAATTGAGCCTTTTGTTGGTTAATTCTTACCACATCTTTTTGGCTTCAGAACAAAGTAAAAATACATTTAACCAGCGGTTTGGTTAAGCTTTAAGTTTTCCCCCTTTTACAAACTACTTTCAACTCATGCAAGGAGATATCTTATTACAGCAATTTGTCTTCCTCTCTTCTGTTCTTTTTCCTCCTTCTCTTTCCCTCTCTTTTTCTGTAGGTTCAGGTGGGTAGGGGTTAGGGAGTTTGATGTAGGCTGTTTTTTTTAACTATACTGATGATGTAGATGTGAAACTTAGATGATTCAGCACTCTAGTTTTCAGTATGACCCATTGCCTTTCTAGACCAATTTAGTTTGTTCTAAAGACCCACCTTCGTATCAATTTTCTAAGCAATAGAGAAACTTCATTGACAAAGTTCTGCTGTGTCAGACAGTGTGTCCATGTTCTGTCTTTATTGGATTCTTTCTAATGCTTCTGTTTTCCATATGACACAATATTCAGAGCATGGTGCTGTTTGGGACACCTTCAAATTACTGTAAAGATTTTATTAAATGACTGTGGGTCAAGATGATTCGTTAGCCTGGAACAAGAAGTTTGTAGAAGGGGCATCAAGAACTACCAAGATTGAAGCCTAACATGAACAATGACAACTTCCAGGAGAATGATTCATTTTTAATGTCATTCAAACAGGCGGTGTGAAGGTTCATCAGGATAAGTGAATTATTTAAAGAGGGAGAGATTTTTTACATAATCTTATAAAAGGGTTTTGCATCTCAAGGAAGGATGGACTCTTGAGAATGGACAATCAAGTTCTTAAACACTCAGTCTTTAGAAGATTGGGAACTCTTTCCTCTTCCACGCAGTGAAATAATCTATGCTTTCCCATATAGCAAATTGACCACACTATGCTGAATATATTCAGGAAATAGGATTTTTGGTGTTTGCCGCAAGGCCATTCAAAATGAAATGAACAATCTGGCCGGATGAACGTTTAAAAAAAATAAAATGTATACATTTATAAGAGAAAATTGCATCTTCTAGATGCTATTACACTACTTAATCAATCCTAGATGAAAAATTAAAGAAAAATCCCCACCTCCAGTATTCCATAGGATATAAACCCTATATTAACCAAGGAAGAAGAACCCTAAATGCCCAAGAAGAAGAAGAAGCCGAACCCTACATACCTTGGGAGAGAGGTTCGGACGCCGGAGGGGGGAGAATCGCACACCGGAGGGAAGAGAATCGAGTTGCAGGGGGTGGCGTACTGTCATCGTCTTCTTCTTCTTGTCCGGCCGAGTGAGTGAGAGGAGTGAGATGAGAGGGAGATGCGTTTAGAAGATGGAAATAAAAGAGAGGGCAATATTGTCCTCTCACAATAGGTGGGGGTATTTTGGGTATATTATAAAAAAACTAACCGATTTTCATTCATTTATCACCGTCGGCTAACGGCAGGGACCGATTTGGAATTTTTTGAATTTTTAGGGGGTGGCTTTGACGTTTCGAAAAGTCCAGGGGGTGGCGTTGAATAAGGACCGAAGTTAAGGGGGTGGCAATGCAATTTTCTCTATTAAGAAAGAATGAATGAAATTACAGGTAAGAACCAAAGCAGAAGAAAATATTCAGATTGCTAAATCAAAACTAGCAGAGAAGAGTAAAAAGACTCGGTGAAATTTGAATCTCGATCGGTCTTGAGCATCCCAACTTAGATTTTTCAAAGTAAACCGTAGAGTCGAACATGGTGTTGAACCATGAAATGGTACACCTAAGCAGGCTTTACAATAGAATGTGGTGTCTTAAGTGCCTTTCCCTAGACACTCTCCATTACCATTATCATTACCAAAAAAGGGGGGAGAGAGAGAGAGAGAGAGAGAGAGAGAGAACCTTGCCGTTTGTTTACATAAATACCTCTCCTTAGACGTATGAATTCGCGCACAATATAGTTTAATAGTTTCTTGGACAGGGTTTGAGAGTTCAATCGTAATAACCTAACCCGGCCCCTTTTTGTTAGTGTCATGCATAACTAGAGGGGAGAGGCGTATCCGAGCAATAAAACTTTGCCACCGATTTTCAGTATATTGTGTATCATACATGCCTAGAAGGGAGAGAAGTTTTGCTAAATGTTGATTGGTATACAAGAGGTCCATGTCACTAAATGAGGAGAGAGAGAGAGAGAGCCTTTGAGGGCATGTACAATGCGGTCATGTACTCTTCTTTTTCCACTGTGTTCATTTTTACACGTGAAGAAGTTCCTTGCTTTTATGGGATTCATTAGTTCTCTTTCACCTAGGGTGAAGAAAGAATCTCTTCACCATTGATGATGTAATACTATGATTAAACTTTAGGTTCATCATTAATTTCCACCCTCCTTTAATCATGGTCTAGTCCAATCATAAGGTCAGATACAATGAATGAATAGATTCTCTCTTCACCTGGGGTGGAGAAATGTATTGAGTTTGAAGAGTAACATAATAAAAATAAGATCAAATCCTCCTTTCATCCATGTAGAGATCAGTAGCATCATCGACCTTGTCAATGTAGGATGTTCTTTATTGTTTGTTCATGGTGAAAAGTTCTTGGACTTGAGTTGGGGCCTTGGGGTGGAGAAATAGAGTGTCTTTTGGTCGGCAGGTGCTTGCAAGACCTCTGGCAACATGGGCCTGTGGGCATGTGGATTAGCAGGTCAGTGGATGTGGGCTCACTGGCCTCCCACCTCACCAACTCTTGTTGCTGAGCAACAACCACTAACCAACAGTCGGGGTCTGCGCTTAACCCGGGAGTAGGGAGGAAGGAGGGAGGGAGGTGGAAAGTAGCAGCCCATGAGCCCATCCATCTACCCTTCCTGGTTTAATGGCTAGTTACCAAATCTGCCCCAACCTTCCCATTCATCCTCAGTCACGTGTGCAAATTAACTGCTTCTTCTGTAACCAAGTACAAACGGAGAGGGCAACAACATTTTAAAATTGCCCTCCTTATCCCTTTCGTCATTTTCCCTTTCAGCTTATGTTCTTTGGTTTCTCAAATCTCTACACAGAATCAAAAGAAACCCGAGAAGCTCATGGTCCCCTTCCCCTCCTGCCCTCGTCTTCTGCAGCCAGAGAGAGAGATAGAGAGAGAAGCTCATGGTCCCCTTTCCCTCCTGCATGCCCTAGTCTTCCGCAGCCGGAGAGAGAAGGAAGAACACGTTTTCCATGTCATATTGTCTGCAAATTGCAGCTATTAAGGGAGGATTAAGCAGACATGATAAGAAAAAATAATGGGTTCTCACTTTTTGTTAGCTTTTAGGTTGGGATCAGAGATCGATTGATAGAAAATATAACTCTTCCCACTTTAGAAAATTATTGAAACCATTTTTAAAACCAAAGGACGTGACCCCTCATACCACCCCAACACTCTCTCTCTCTCTAATGGATAGTGTATCTGACATTCTGACGTAGGTATTTTAATTTTTAGGTATTTTTTGCTGTCCCCACTTCCCAAATTAGGTTAAGATGCTTGAAAAGGATCATTTCATGGAGGCATATGGTTGAGTTCTTCTTCTTCTTCTGTGATTATTGGTCTTCTTATTACATGGATACGTTGCATCTCTCTCTCTCTCTCTCTCTCTCTCTAACTCTTTTTTGGGGATTCATATATCCATATTTATATATTTGGCTCATAGATTAAGTATATGCCTTCCTCGATCAGCTATCTCATCTGTTAATTAATCTGTTGTTACAAATGGTCCATGTTATAACTAAAGCCGCCACATCCAGCTAATGGATTCAAACTAATATAATCGCGTAGAAAAATGATTCATTAGAATATTGAAGTGAGCACAAAGTTTTTTAAATTATAAAATTTATCTTATTATGAAAAAATTTAATGATATTTGTAATTTATTGTCAGTTTGGATTCTTTACGTCAATAACGGAAAAATAAAAAGGATATAAAAAAGAATGAAAATCATAAATAAATAATTATATAATACAAAGATTTATGTGGTTTGATAATATTTACTTCCGTTAATATAATGAGATGAGATCGATAAGCTTCTCTATCAATGGAGAACATGGTTATAATTCCTTATCCTCATGTTTTTCTGATCAGATTATGGAGAATAAACTCTCACTACAAATTTATACTAAAACCTACATAAATTCACATTATCAAAGTACAAAACATCTTACCCCTAACAAATCTGTAAAACAAAATGCAAGATAGCGTATCCCCAACATATCATGTAAGCACTTTTCATGTCAGACTGAAACTTAACAAAGTGACCAATGAGACAAGTGTATGATCTTACATAGGTTTGACCAATGATTGATCAATGAGACAGGTGCATTTTTTTATAAGATAGGGCTCCAACTTAGCTAAATAACCATGGAGACAGGTGTGAGATCTTGTATAGAATTGACCCACCCATAAGGATGCAACATGATGCATCCGTATCATCTACAGTTGTCCTTGGTAAGCGAACAACTCCTTAAATTAAGAATAATTGGAAGAGAAAAAAGAAGGTTTAGTTAGTGCACCATCCACAGGGATGGTGCACGAGAATATGTGTAAGGTGGTCTGTTCAAGATAAGTTTAATTATCCTCATAATAATCCACATTTAGAGCCATGTGGGTAGTTGGTTTGGATCCTCTCCACCATCCATGCTCATGGTGTGGTCCGCACACCCTAAAAGGTGGTCCCCTCACCCATGTATGGTATGAGATGAGGTTGGATCGAATGTGTAGTGGAAAGGATCCGATTCAGATGGTTTTAGTAAACTGACTATTACATTAGTTTTATTAGCCGTTTAATTGTTTAGTATTCAAAATTCAAAATCAGCCAAGGACTAAAACTTGAAACATAGATAGAAAACCTAGGGGTCAAATAAGTTTTGAGTCAAACTCAACTACCATGTGATTGATATTTGGGCCATTCTAATAAAATTAAAAATCTTTAATAATTTTATTTTTTAAACCCCCAAAATAAAAAGCTAAGTATATCAAGGACATATTTAGTTTGTGTCTAATTTCAAAAAAGTCGATGGGATATCTAATCTCCTTCCACGTAAGATAAATTTGTTGAAAAAAATTTAAATGATACGTAGCATGGTGGCCTAAAGCATCATAATCAGCTTTTCAGCCTCCCACACCGGGTTGGAACATAATTAAGTAGGTCTTTGTCACTTTTGCTTTGTGCATGCATAAACACTACCTTAAGCATATAATTTAAAAAGAAGCCACCAAAAGGAGAGGCACATGATATCATGTTCCAACATTCTTTTTCTAAAAGGGAGAGAGAGAGAGAGAGAGAGAGAGAGAGAGAGAGAGAGAGAGAGAGATGTTAGTGATCAGGGGATATTAAATCAATCAACATTATCGCTATAGAGTTAGTTAAAAAAGACACAACTCCCATCTTTGATCAAGTGGATCAGCCCTTACAAAAAGACTTTTTACTTTTTTTTCTTGGGGGTGGGGGGTTGGTGGTTGGGTCTTGGGATGGGCGAGGGGAGGTCAATTAATGATTTCTATTGATCTTGTTAACTCTGTAAATATCTATTAGAGAAAATTCACTTTGATATCATGTAAATATAGAATCATGATCTTCTCCAGCACCCGATGGGATACAGTGAGTATTTCTTCACAGTTGGGAGCACCCAAGTGTATAAATATCTAACCAGAAGCTCAAGTTATACTAGATGAAAGAACTCGAAGATATATAAGAAGACAAAAGATCTGAAGGACGACCGATTTCAAACTATGTTCTCAACAAACTTGATGACTATTAATTATACACAGTAACTTAGCATCGCAAATGTTCAAAAATATATTCATTCGAAGAAACATATCCGTCATTTGTACTGTTATGGAAGTGTTCTATTATTATTATTATTGGACGTCAAATACGCTCTTATGGCAATGCTGAAGGTGGGCTAGGAGCTCAAGTTTCTCTTCCTAATTTTTGTTTCGCCTATGAGTGCTGTATTTGGTTCTTCCTATTTTTTTCATTCTTAATACATATTTTCTGATTTCGAGCGAAAAAAATATCTTCAATAGCTGAGCTGCTTAATTGCATTTAGAGAGAGTTGTCTATATAGTCCATCGTTGATGATCTTGAAAATCCAAGTTTTATATAGATATAACAGCCTTTGGATAATCTACTCGTAAACTTTCATGGTTTATCAATTGGGTTTTCTCTCATGTATTTCTTGTCATAAAATCAAAATTTGAAGCTAAATTCTATCATATATATCATCCATAATTTATTGAATTCCCTGATGTGTTTCTTGCCCCTTATGGACTCATCCTTGTGCAGGATTTTTTTTCCTCGTTTCCAAAAAAGGAAAAAAAAAATGTGACATTCATTTCCAAGAAAAAAATGTGATATTAATTATGGAGGACGGTCGGTTTGGCAATTATTAGGTTAGCTGAAATTTTAAAGCATCTTCTTGCCTTTTTTTTTTTTTTATACCTACGGTGTCCGGATCTTTGACCCGACTAGTCCCTGGGGTCACTGTGATACCGTTTACACAGGATTGGATCAGTTCAAGACGGAAACTTTCATGCGGCGGCCCCAAGAAGTTAAGTGCAGTGGCGAAGGTTTGATCACATCTTCTTGCCTTATTTGCATACTATCGTAATAAATGTCTCGCTCTCTCATTCTCAAGTTTCAAAGGTTTATTGGTCTTCACAGAAAATAGGCCCATTTATAACACCATCAGCTAGGAAAACTGGTCTGAAAATAATCAAGTGAGACAAGGAGCCCCAAATGTTGAAGTTGAAATTGCAATAGTGACTGGCCAATCACCGGTCCAAATCAAAACCTTACGAGTGATAAGTGGAGAGAGGTCCTCAAGTATGTGAATCTCAAGTATATGAACGTATTAAGGACTTGAACTAATTGATGTGGGATTAATATACCTCTATCACTCCTGACATCTCTAAAGACCACAAAAGAGCCATCATTTATGTGTGACGCCATGTAAAAATGACGAACCACCAATGGAGTAATACCAATTAACCATTCTTAAGATCTAGACGGGTCTGGCTTCAGCGCAATGGTAAGGTTGCTCCATTGTGATTTAGTGGTCATGAATTCGAGTCCAAAAACAGCTTGTCCGCAAAGTGGTGGTTAAGCTGTATTTATTATGACCCTCTCAGACCACTTGGTATCTAAAGCCTTGTGCACTGGGTACACCGTACACCCTTTATTTTTATCTTTTTTCTTGGATGAATATATCCTTTACTCTTTATTTCTTGGATATAGTTTCTCTTCACATCCATGATAAAAATAGGATTTAATCTATGGGATCTAAACCTCCAATTGAAATGATAAGGGTCCTTCAAACCTTCATAAATAAGGGGTAGAATTTAACATAATATCAAATCACTTCAAATGCAAGAATTCTTTCACAGTGTAGTTTTTTTGCTCCTAATTTCTTAGCATCTCACGTGGAATTTTTACAATTCTAATTAGTATATGAAAGAAAGGTTGTTTCATTCTAATGGGTTTAACATTATGACCTCGCAAAGATACACCTTTGGCTGAAGCCAGTGGGGCTCCTACCTGATAAGGGTATTTTGATAATGATACACAGATTCCAAATCTAAGGTCAAAGTAGTGTTGTTATCCTCCACATTTCAAGAACCCTCTGTAGAAATGTAACCCTAAAACGATGCAGAAGATAATGGAAAAACAAAAACAAACAGTGCACACAGATTTACGAGGTTCGGTAAGGTTGCCTACGTCCTCGGTGAGATGAGATCCTACTTCACTATCAATGGATGGAGAATAGGATTATAACGCTCGTCCTCACACCTCTCAAGGCACTGCTGTTAAACAAATAAAAGTAGAGATATTGGTTGTGAATAGCCTATTTCATTTGTTATTGAGTATGACTATTTATAGAGATTACAAGCAATAGAAAGATTACTAATAAGAATGAAAAGCTGGCTACACTGAATCAGCTCCTATGATTCTGCACTAGATATACACTATAGGATCTTTCCTAGTCAGATGAGGACTTGTATGGTAAGATATTGATTTAGCTCCTATGATTCTACACTAGATATATACTAGAGGATCTTTCCAAGTCAGATGAAGACTTATATGGTAAGACTCCCCCTCAAGATAGAGCGTGTAGGTTACAAACGCCCAACTTGGAACATAGGAGATTAAAGGATTCCTAGCCAAGCGACTTAGTGAATAAATCGGCAATTTGCTCTGTACTAGCTATCTTGGTCGGTTCTAATAGACCTTGATTCAACTTCTCACAAATAACATGATAATCTATCTCAATATGTTTAGTGCGTTCATGGAAGACCGGATTGGAGGTAATATGTAAAGCTGTCTAGTTGTCACAATATAATAGTGTGGGTGTAACGAGAGTGATTCCGAGATCACGCAAGAGGTAAGTGATCTAGGTCAGCTCACAAGTAGCAACAACCATGGCCCTGTATTCAGCCTCTGCAGAAGATCGGGTCACCATGGATTGTTTCTTGGTCTTCCAAGGAATTGGGCTAGAACCAAGAAAAATGTAATATCCAGTCATGGAGCGACGAGTCATGGGACAGGTCGCCCAACCCGAGTCACAGTACCCCTTCAATTGTAGTGAGGTCATAGAAGACAAAAAAAATGCCTTGCCCAAGTGTTGCCTTTAGGTAACGTAATAAACAATGGGCAGCATCTAAATGAGGCCGGAGAAGTTGGTGTATGAACTAGCTGAGAATATTGACAATGTGGACTATATCAGGGCATGTGACAGTGAGGTAAATCAGACGCCCAACAAGACAACAACAAAGAGATGGATCATGCAATAATTTGCCATTAGTGTCAGTCAGGTGCAGATTCTGTTCCATTGGTGTATTTATGGGACGAGTCCCAATAAACCCACAATCGGCCAATATGTCGAGGACATACTTGCGCTGAGATAAATGTAGGCCCTTGGAGGAACGAGCAACCTCAATGCCTAAAAAATATTTTTAAGGGGCCAAGATCCTTGATGTGGAAATGCTGATTCATAAATATCTTGATGTCAGCAATCAAAGTGGCATTGGAACCAATGATAATAATATCGTCTACATAGAGTATGATGAACACATAATCAGTCCGGTGTTGTAGAATAAATAAAGAATGATCAGCCTGGGACTGAGAGAATCTGAATTCTATAAGTGGTGTGGAAAACTTAGAAAACCACTGGCGAGAGGCCTGTTTTAGACCATAGAGGGACTTGTGAAGCTTGCAAACGAGGTTCTCCCCCTTATGACGATATCCAGGGGGTGGTATCATGTAAACATCCTCAGTGAGATCACCGTCTAAGAAAGCATTATGAACATCTAGTTGATGTAATATCCAACCCCTAACAACTGCCAAAGCAAGAAGGGTGCGTACAATCACCAATTTAGGCACGGGGGCAAATGTTTCATGATAATCGAGTCCTTCGACTTGATTATAGCCCTTGGCTACCAGGCATGCTTTGTAGCGCTCAACGGAACCGTCAGAGTGATGCTTGATTTTAAAACCCATTTGTATCCAATAGGTTTCTTTCCATCAGGTAATGGAAAAAGAGACCATGTCCGATTGTTAGATAAGGCAATTATTTCAGCCTTCATTGCATCGCGCCACTATTGGGATTTCATCATCTCAGCAAAGGTAGCAGGTTCTGTTGTATCAGACAAGGAGGAGAGAAAAGCAACATGGTTTGACGAAAAACGATTATATTGTAACAAATTAACCAAGGGATAGGTAGTACCTGTGAACTCATCCGGAGAAGACGTTTGAGATCAGGTAAAAGAGCATTGATAATCTCGTAAATAAGTGGGTAGCACACGGGTTCGTTGGGGCCAAGGAGAGGGGGGCTGTTGGTGGGGGAACCGAGTGTGCAAATCAAGCCAGGCATCCCCAGCGGAATCGAACCAAAGAGTACTGTGGGCTATTGTAGGGATGGTAAAATGGACGATCCAAGATCGTACCATGCTATTGCAACGGATCCAGTGAGGGAGATCAGTTGATGTAGAATCAGGTCGAGGTAGGGTGCCATTTATGAAAATCAACTTGTTTTTTGCTTCAAGCACCATTGTCATAGCACGGTGCCAAGTAGGAAAATTATTGCCATCAAGAATTGGATTAACAAGAGATGCATTTGGTTGATCAAAAGAGTGTAAATGATAATGAGAAGTAATAGGTAATGGTTCTGAGGGAGTAGTAGTAGGAGGCACTTCAGGAGTAGGCATTAGAGAATAAAATAAGAAGACACCAGAATTGATCAAGCTGATATCATGTTAAACAAATAAAACCATAGATATTGGTTGTGAATGGCCTATTTCATTTGTTATTGAGTATGACTATTTATAGAGATTATAAGCAATAGAAAGATTATAGATAAGAATGAAAAGCTGGTTACACTGAATCAGCTCCTATGATTTTGCACTAGATTACAGATAAGAATGAAAAGCTGGCAACACTAAATCAGCTCCTATGATTCTGCACTAGATATACACTATAGGATCATTCCTAGTCAGATGAGGACTTGTATGGTAAGAGACTGATTTAGCTCCTATGATTCTACACTAGATATATACTAGAGGATCTTTGCTAGTCAGTTAAAGACTTATATGGTAAGAGCTGCACTAGTACTCCATGGATAAAACTGCGACGGAATACAAGACGTCGTACACCAACACCCTCAGCTTTAAAAGTCAAAGTCAAAAGCTTAGTATATATTTACTTTGCAAATTCTCCAAAACTTATTTACAGAAACATCCAAAACAATAATATCTCTATATGCTCCAAACCTCTAGCTAGGGAGGAACAGAAGGTTGAATTTACGATTCTAGTCATTGAGTTGTCATATTATTTTATTTTATTTTTTCATTTTCTTGTGTGGGAAGATGTCATTTATATTGTAATGCCAATTTTTTTAAGACGTAGCACATTTATTTTTATATGCTATTGTGGTGTCCCTTATTTGTAATGCCAATTTTTTTTTTTTTTAAACTAATCCATTGTAGTATGTTGACACATTTATTTTTATATATATTTGTATTGTATATATAAATTTATATGATTTAAAATTTTTTAGTGATGATCAAATATGAACACTACTTTATTTCTTAATATTTTGTCAATTTGACCACTTAATTTTTATCTCTTCGAGATAAAAAAACTGGTCCATGAACTCATGGTTAACTATGTGAGGTGAATCGTAGATAGCCTACACCAATGGAGGCACATTATGGAGTATCACACAAGAAACACATGTGAGTCATTTCAAAAGAGGGAAGAGAGAGATACACAATGGGTGCTAGCTGATGCTATACCAGTAGCATACCAAACTTGTTCCAATTTATACAGTACAAAAATAAATATAAAAGTTAAAGTTTAAAGAAAGAAATATGTTTCATAATCCAAAAGACAATATTAGAACAGAAGAACAAAAGAATGAGAAAGAAATTATTCTCTCTCGTCCGTTTGTGAATATATCATAAAGCAAATTAAGATACAAATCATGAGGAAGTAGAAGTAGTTGATTCCATTATAATGTAAAACTTATTGGAAATATTTTTCTTTAGGAGAATCGTACAAATTTTTTTTTTCTCTTCATATTATGGTGACTTTAGAGGCTTAAAAATGGGTGCAAGGCATTGGGAGTTTAATCCCATGCACATTGGCTACTAATTAGGCTATACCTCCCCTTTTACACATGTGAGTTTCTCAATCTATTAATTCAAATTATTAGGATAAAAATTTACATGATATTAGAGTGGGTTTTCACCGTATCCATGTGTTTGCAATACATACTATCATACTAAGTGTTTGGGGTTTAGTCCCACATCGGCTGCTAATTAGCCTACAAACCCTTTTTATACCAAGGGAAGAACCTTATACATTAGTAATCATTTCGTATATGTATATTGTTTAAAAAAAAAAAAAAAACCTTATTTTAAAGGATTCAATGAATTATTGCATCTTATTATCAGAAGAAAAAAGAATTAGTGCATCTAAAAGTTAAGCTGACTAGAGCTTTATGAACGGCAAGTCAAGTGCTACTGGGAATCACAACTAATAAGGACAATGTGAATCTAAAAACTCAGATCCAATTTTCAACTCCATAGTCTTTAACAATGAGGCTGATGATGATCTCATGTAACACTTTATAAGTTACTTAAGCCATCACAACTAATAATGGCTATTCAAACTCTCAGAGATTGAACGGTTTGAATTGAATAAGGGTACAACATGGGTATCTACTATCTACCATTTGAGAGAGAGAGAGAGAGAGAGGGGGGGGTGCAACGAACTTTCAAGAGTGCCAAGAAAGTTAGTTTGAGAAAGAAGCAATAATTAAGAAGGGCAGGTGATGAATGTGTGTCATTGCAAAGATCTGTCTATTTTGGTTTTTTCATAAAATAGCAAAGGAGATCTCAGCACTGTTTATCAAAATCAATCAAACACCATTTTTTTAAAAACAACTTTGAAATTATTAAAAAAATTTCCCTCATGAAAATGTGTGAGATGGTCCCCTAGACTAGCAGCACATCCAACCAAGATTTAAATCCTTTTTAGAATTCCAAGACTTTTTAATTTCTAACCCGTTGTCTCCTATCAAATTGGGCCTCCTCTGAGCCTCTTACCATATATTCTAGTACAATTTGTTATGGAAAATAATAAATAAACAATTAAATAATGAAGAAACCCAACCTATAAGAACCACTTACTCTTACAGTCTCACTGCACTCGCCCACGTGTTTTATCTTTTCTGAACTTCAGAAGAAGAGAACCACCACACACACACACACACAACACACTTCCTTCCTCAGGACTTTTGACAAATTCTCTCTGAGTCTCTATCAATGGGGAGAAGCCCTTGTTGTTCCAAAGAGGGTTTGAACAGAGGAGCCTGGACTGCTCTTGAAGATAAAATCCTTACAGATTACATTAAAATCCATGGTGAAGGGAAATGGAGAAACCTTCCCAAGAAAGCAGGTAAAGAGAGAAAAAAAAAAAAAGATCATGCACTTTTTTCTTTTTTTTTTTTGGAAATGAAGTAATGGGTCTATCATCAGATTCTGAATTGTACTAAAACTGTTGATACATGCAGGTCTCAAGAGATGTGGAAAGAGCTGCAGGCTTCGGTGGTTGAATTATCTAAGACCAGATATCAAGAGGGGGAACATAACCCATGATGAAGAGGAGCTCATCATCAGACTTCACAAGCTCTTGGGGAACAGGTTTCTTTCTTTCTTCTTTCTTTTCTCTTTGATTACTTTCTTTAAATCTGATTTCCATTCAAAACTAATAAAATTGAAATTGTTTCAGATGGTCACTAATAGCCGGGAGGCTTCCAGGGCGAACAGACAATGAAATCAAGAACTACTGGAATACCACTTTAGGAAAGAAAGTGCAGGGTGGCCAAACATCCACCAATTTGTCTCCTAACTCCCAAATCAACAACTCTAAAGACAAGAAGAAGAAGCCAGCCATGGAGGCATCACCACCACCACCACCACTTTCTTCTCCAAAGATGGAGTCAAGAGTGGTCAGGACTAAGGCATTGAGGTGTACCAAGGTATTCCTAACACCACCACCTGATCAACAACCTGTAGACACCCATCCTCAAGAAGGAGATAATGTGTGCCACAATCATAATCATCAAGTAGGATCATCAGAATCATCTCTCTTATTCACTTCCAGTCATGGAGATCATCATCAAGAAGATATCCTGGATGTAAATGTAGGAGAATTCTGCTTATCTGATCTTCTACTTGATTCTGATCACTTGGAGCAACTCTGCTGTTTCGACGATGGGAATGGTATAGGAGGAGGAGGAGGAGGAGGATCACATGGTTGCAACAACAGTGACAAGGACTTCTCTCCATGTTCAGATGAACCTCTACTACTGAACCCAGATGGTGAAATGCTGGAGGATTGGACTGGAAACGATTGTGTTCAACCAGATGTTGCTTCTGATCTACGGTCCCTGGCCTCTTTTCTGGATGCTGATGACCAGTGGTTGGGAGAACAATGACTAATAATATATTAACAAAAGTTTAATTATTAGTCTTCTTTCTTCAACTACTGTCCCAACTCCCAAGGATAGGAGGACGAATAGCTGAAGTTGAAGCCGAAGACCCAACAGTGTTATGTGACGATGACTATGTCTTGTGTCTAGACTCTAGAGTAGTGGTTCTGTGAGTACTGTGTTAGTAATAAATTGATCCCTCTGTGTCGTATGGGACTAATTACCATGTGAACATACGGTTTTCTTGTGTAATATGAAAAAGGTTTTTTTTTCCTGAAATAATATGAAAAAAAGTTCAGCCACACTTGTTGGAGATAATACTCTTCACAACTTACTAGGATGATATTTATCTTTCACTCTTGTCATCATGGACTCATTGTTTTGTGGTCGGCTTTAAAAAGGTAAATATTAAAAGTCTCTCTCTCTCTCTCTCTCTAAGAAAATTTTGCATTAAAGCTAAAACAATGAGTTAAAATAGAGGTTTAGTCACAAAATGATTTTGTTCAGGTCTATGTTGACTTCATATATTTCAACGTATTTATTAAAATTTTTGTCTTTTTATTTAAATATTATATTAAATATTTTTTTTATTATTACATTTAATATTGCATTAAACCACTTTTGAGAAGAATATATAAAATACGTGAATATTAGAAGAGAGCTGCAATTTCTTAGTTCATTACTTTGTTCACAATAAGTTGGATTCAATGATAAGAGTTATTTTTTTTCTTCTTTATTCACCATTGTTTTTGAGAATAAAATAGGGAGAAATTAAAAGAAAACTAAAACTTCTTAATATATATCACTTTCTTGACAACGAGTTGCACTCAATAATAAGATTTAATTCACTACTTTTTTGAAAACAAGTTGCACTCAATAATAAGAGTTAATTTCTTCTTTTTTATTCACCACTTGTTTTTGAGAATAAAATACTTGAAGGAAAAAAAAAAGGCCAAAATTTCTTTTCACCATTTTGTTGACAACAAGTTGCACTCAATAATAAGAGTTAATTCCTTTTTCATTATTCACTACTTGTAACATGATTGTATAAACTTCTTGAATTTCTTACCATATTAGTAATATGATACTTTTTAATTTACTTTTCAAATCCAAAAAGGAAAATTTTAATAATCATCAGCCAACATGGTTAAATAAAGTATAAACTACATAAATTTCTACCATATTTAGTAATGATACTTTGTAGTTGGAATTTTTATTTTAATTTATCAAATACATGAGATTTAGATGCAAATTAAAGTGAAATTTAATAACTAAATATTGAAAATTTGGAGTTAGTGACATATATAACCGTGTGGAATAATGATTACAAAAGTTTCTTTACAAGATTTGGAAATTTTTTTTCCTTCCTTTCAATTTCCTTTGCAATCAAACATAGTGTTTACTCTCTCTCTCTCTCTCTCTCTCTCTTAACTGTTAGGAGTTATAGAGGTATAGTCATATACCGATCTAGTTCAGGTCTTTGTCTACTTCATACATTTGAGGGACTATCTCCACCTAATGACTTAAGGTTTTGAGTCAAACCTTTAAACACACTCTCTATCTCTCTCATATGGATTTCACAAGGCGGCTAATGGGGGTTGGAAAAAATGGGCCAGGTCACTTGCTATTCAGGATCATAGCTACCATGTTTAATCTTCTATGAGACATGGGACTTGAAAGGCCTTCTTGGAATGTCCTTATTTATTTATTTTTTATCCGAGGAATGTTCTCTCATAGATTGCTATTATTTACAATACTTTGCGGGGCAACTTGAATGATGAACCTCATCTAGTAAGATATAGAATGACAGATACACTGTATCAAAAAGGATATTTGAAGCCTTCTGGACAAGACAAACATATCACTATACCATAAAAATAAAGTGGTTCCATGCATTATGTGTTAAAGACTTTGATCAATTCTCCATTATGAATTCTATATATTTAAATATTGTAATCTCTCCCTTTTCTTTGCTTTAATGAAGTTTTTCCATTTTCATCCAAAAAAAAAAAAAAACATCGAACAATTTGGCATCAATGGGATCGGAAAGTAACCTAACTAAATCTTTGTGGCATTTAATTTGTTCAATCTTACGATATGTATGATAGTAGAGAGAACACAATATTTCCACCTACTCTTCCGTTTTCCATTCAACTCAAGTCTAGCAAAACAAGTACTTTTGATGTCTAGCAAAACAAGTACCATTGACCTCAACAATGGAATAGGGTACCTTTGCCATTAGTAACTTTAAAATGATTTGAATTAAGTGTTTGTTTAGTTAGAATATATAGTTACTTTAAAGAGTTTTTATATTTCTACAATTATGTCACAAAAAGTCTGTAAAATACTTTCTTCTGTCCATGGAAAACATGTGCTCCATTCAAATATCATTAACAATATTAAAGTTATTTTATCTGACCATGCCTTGAACCTAAAATATGTGAATGAATTTTTTGGACAACATCCATGCAAAATATTGAAATTTTAATTTTTTTTTCTTACTTTTTTAGATATTTTAATTCTTCAAAGAAATATAATTGATGAACATCCTTAGCCTGCTCATCATATCAAAAAATATACACAACATTGGTCAAATTTGATGCACGTCAACAAAAAAACAAATAACTTAATTCTCGCATCATCGCATTCATGCCATTAGTTTCAAATAAATTTAATGGGACCTTTTCATGTTAATTCGGTCAAATGCGAAGTCATGGCTACTTACCTCTTTTCATTATTATTTTTTTACCTTTTAGTAAATATGCTTTATTTCATAAAAAAAAGTTTGAAAACCTTTTATCTATACCCTTAAAGTACTATTTAATTTTTTTAAGGATCAACTTGGTTAGAAGTGAAGTAAAATCAACAACCATTTTCACCTTACTTCCAACCTAACCTCATTGGATTTTTCTATCTTTTCATTTCATTTTACTTTGATTTGACTTCACAAATGGAACTTATCACAAGAGAGGAAATAATTATATTAGGGACCAATAATGGGCTTCTTTCATTAATTTGCTTTCTACTACTACTCTTTTTCTTCTTTAGGTCTCTCTCTCTCTCTCTCGAGGTCTCTCTCTAGAAAGGGACACCATTGTAGCACTAAGGCCCTGTTATTTTGTGTTAGATATATCGTAATCTACAAAGACTGCAACAAAGTTCATTTCTGCATTTCTGGAGAATATGCATTTCATCACTTTCCTATGGTAACGTACTAAATTTGTTCTTTTGCTTCTCCTTTCAGTCTATTTAAGCCATTATATATCATTTAACTACTCCTGTCCATTATCACGTGTGGACAGCATATGCTTTCGCTTTACTGTGCTTCTTTTCGCCCTTTTCCTTTTCGTTTTGTCTGCCAGCTTATACAATTATTTTTGTCCACACACTAGTGAGAGAGAGAGAGAGAGAGAGAGAGAGAATTTTGTATCTTAATGGGTTAGGTTAGGGAAGAGATGGCCTGCTAGTGTCCATATGACGTATAAACCGAATCAAGATTAACGGTTGCAGGTGAAAATGGGCCCCGCCACCCCGTGATCTAAGTTGTCGCCTTCAATGTCAACATTGATTTCTTGTATTTTATGGTTTGGGTTGCGGACTACCTTTGAAAGGTCCTGAAATGCATGTAGAGGTTAGACTCATGTGGCGTGGAAATTTTAAGGGTTTAAGATAATTTCAATCATGATTTTAAGTATCTCTGATACCGATATGATACTCTCTGATACGTATCTTAAATTTAGTCGATCGATACGATACACACTGATACGATACATAAAATTTTTTAAATCCTTTTGTATCGATATATATCTTACAATATATACTGATATGCATCAATACACCACCAATACACATCGATACGATACGATATGCCTCGATATGACTCTATGGAAAATATAAAATTGAGGTAAAATGTACGTTTCGATATGTATTGGTACGTATCGGTGAGTATCGGTATGTACTGATACAGTGCGCTACGGTCATATAATGGCCAAGATGGGTAATTTTTCAGAAAAACATGATTTTTTGAAGGGTTTTTGTTCCAAAGTTGCTGTCAGCCATATTTCTCTCTAACTAAAGTGAAAATTAATGTTGGGAACAAGGATTTTACATTTATGGGACAACTAAAAACCTTGAATTCTTAGTACGATACCCTCAATTTAGTGTTTATGCATAATACATGTTATCAATAGCTTTTTTTAACAATTTTTTTATGCAAAAGTGTTTACAAAATTGTTTCCTATCCATTTATGTGTGTATCCTTAACGTATCTTAGTGTATCTCCGATACGATACGATACCCTCCGATACGTATCTTAATTTTGGCCGATCGATACGGCGACCGATACCGATACTTTAATCCTTGATTTCAATAATCGCATTTTTACGTTTTTTTTTTTTATTATGTTTTTTTTATTAATTTTTAAATTAGTAACATTGGTGGATCATTTAGGGTTAAAAGCGAATATCTATAAAATAGAGAAGCCGAGATAAAGAGAGCTTATTCTACCTTAATTCTCCATTGTTAGTGAAAATTTTCTTATCTCATTATAGTTGTATATATTTTATTGAATCACATATATCTTTGTGTTGTGAATGTTTGATTGTTTTTTCTTGTGTTGTATTATAGATTATGCATTGTGGAGAAGTTTCAATTTCTACATTTAAATCCCAATTGATTTAATCAATTCGGATCATCTACTAATTGGTATAAGATAATAGGGTGTGGATTTTCTTCGGTTTGTAAAAGTTTGACCCATAATTTGTTTCTACGAAGTTTTTGATTGTTCTACCTATGGATGGTGTACTCCGTAGCATTTTAACCCAGGGAGTACTGGTGCAGCCCCTTCCTTGACAAAACGATGGTCTTGGTTGCCGGTAAGTGGGCCGTGGGGGTTGCAATGGGGCAGGAGGTCCCCTGCATAGCAGGGATGTAGGGGAGCAAAGGGTTGCACTCAAATTTTTTTTTTTATTTAAGGGCAGTTTTGTATTTTCTAGTATTAGGATTTTTCGCTATATATTTGTAGCGATATTTACTTTCTCTATAAGCAATTTTGAGAGGTGTGAGGATGATCACTGTAACTCTATTCTCCATTGATAGTGAGACAAAATTTCATCTCACCGAGGACGTAGGCAATCTTGCCAAACCTCGTAAACTTGTGTGTATTATTTGTTCTAGGTTAGAAATAATAATATAGACCTTACAACAATTACTAATTACAATAATCCAGACCAGTAAAAGTTTCCATCCTGCTAGATAGTATCTCGTGTGCACGGCTTCACTTGTAATGATCACTTATTCTTTAGCCTCGGTTCAATCATCTAGAAATAGATATCAAAAGGGGGGCGAGCACGTCATGCTCAACGAGGGATGGAATTTGCAAGTACACACATACAAGTTATGAATGCAACACAGGCTCACAATATCAAACCACATACTCCATATGTAAGAATCCACATGATTTATTTATTTATCTATTCCATTCTAATTACTAAGTCTCAACCTATGGGAATAAGTGATATAAGCAACGTAGGTAGCATTCCCTACACTGTATGATGGGCCTCAGGAATACAATCTCATTACAAGCAGGAGCCAGCCAATCCCGGTCAGAGCCTGGGTTCCCAGCTAACCCCTAAATAGTAACCCCTAACATCATGGTCCCAGTCAAAGCCTCGGTCCTCCATGTGTCCAACAGCCATGCGTATAATACGTCGTACCATGTTGTGCTCTCTCTGGATACAGTGCGTCGTACCTGGGCGTAGTAGTCCTACATAATAGACTACCGAGTGGGATTAGCTAATACCTCACCCTCTATTGGCAAGGGGTTATAAGGATGTGAGCCTAATCATATGCAATCTACATGCATCCATAGCATCCCTGTATACAACTGTGGCCATAGTTGTAAGATTGACCTCTGAGCCCACGGTACCAAATAGAATCACGGCCACACTGTGCTACAGACTGTTAATATTACATCCATTTCCATATACATACATCTGTGGCCACAGCTGTAAGACTGACCTCTGAGCCCATGGTATCGGATAGAACCTCGATCACACCATGTCACAGACCATCAATATTATATCCAACACCACACAACTTTTATGCTAAGCATCCACAAAACCACGATCACATCCATGTTGGTAAAACATGCATCATGTGAAATTATAAAGTTTATATAAAATATATTCATATCATAACAGTCATCATATATCACATGAGTAAGCAAAACTGAAAAGATAGAAACACTCCATAAAAGAAATCAAGCACCCACTCACCTGAAATTCCTAATTCTGGTGTCTTTCACTAAATTTTTGATCTCGCGTATCCTCACCAGGTGTACATATCAGGTTCCTAATTATCAAGTTACACGTAAGCCAATTTACTGACATAGTTATTTACAATTTATCCTTCCTAGATTCCATTTAAATTCCTGTATTCATATCCAACTGCAACTGAGTTACTTCTTATCCAATTTGGAGGGCATTCATCCAACCCACAAGTCATTAAGCTCATTCTTGGCTTATTGGGATGGCCCTACAGGTATTTAATTTTTATTTATCCTCTTGGGTAGGGATGTCAATTGGGTTTCGGTTGGTTTCGATTGGTTTGAATCGGTTTCGTTTCAAGAATGTATGAGTCCAAAACCAAACCATTAAAAAATTTTGGTTTTCGATCGGTTTCAGTTTCGATTTGGTTTGGTTTCGATTTAATTCGGTTTTTTAGTATCGAGTTACTAACAGTTTGGTTTGGGTGTAACTCTTTTCACATACTCACAAAATAAAAATAAACCAAATGCATTCATCCATGATCGGATATGATGATCCAAACAAACATTAAAAAAAAAAGACACAAAAGGCCCACAGATTGACGTTAATTGATGAGAGCTTTAGAAGCGCTCGCCTTCTTTTCAAAGAAAGTGGCAGAAAGACATACTACACAGAAGAAAAGAAGAAGAAGAAGAAGAAGCACAGCCGCACAATTCGCCGCACAATTCCAAAATTTTCAGCCGCTAATGTGGACTTGGACTCTTGGTCTTGTCTTGGAGACTGAAATATATTAATTCATTAATTATTGAATGAAAAACGGCTGCAACTCCAAAGAGAAGGATATATAGTATAGGACTATAGGTGTCAAATAGGGTTTTAATTTTCAACCAATTATTGGGTTGATCGGTCGGTCCCATCGGGTGCCCATCGGGTTAACACGAATCAAACCGAAATCGATAACTTCTAATACCCCTGATCGGAAACCAATCCAATAAGCCCTCGGTTCGGCTTGGTCTGGATTTTTTCGATCAGTTTTGGTCGGTCTTATCGGTTCGGGTTCACTTTTGACACGCCTACTCTTGGGCATGTAGGTGTTGCCTGGGGCTCAAGAAAACACTTGAATGATGGGATAGGGGAAATATGGTCATTTCAGCCTCATGCCTTCTCTCATCTTTTCTACCGATTTTTCTTCTCCCATTAACTCATAAAGCATGGCCACTCAATGTAAAAATAGTCCTGAGCAAGTCAGAACACAGACACACAGACATAGGCCATTCACTAGCAATAATCCCTTAACAACCCTATTCTGTCAGGCCCTAACCGGCTGGCCGGGTTGCCTAAGGCTCTCTAGCCGGTTGCTTGGTAGAATAGGCTATTCTCAGCCTATCAGCCAAGCTCCTTGCTGTATCACTTTGCTCTAGCAAGTCTAGTCTCAAATTACTTTCGACATCGCTTTTAGGTTGCGTTTTTACAATGTGATGGATACTCATGAGTACTCGAATACAAATCATTACTCAGACTTGTTTTCAATATTTTTTTTTTTTCTTTCATGACATTAGAATAAATAATTGAAAACAATCTGTTTCATGGAATTTTTGTTTTTCATATTCTTTTATGGAAACCAATGAAAAAAAGAATAATAACTAAAAACAAAGTCAAGAGATGCAGGGATAAAGGAAAATACGTATAAAAACATCAATAAAGATGGAATTTTATATCATTTTATAAGAATAAATGATAATTTCGTACTTTTTATGTCTTAGTATAATAACCACGTGATCAAATAACGTTATTTTCCCTTAAAAACAAATATTCTCTCAATATCAAAACCAAGAATCAATATAATGTGGCTAAAGATGAGCAAGACCCCGACATAACCATCGAATTGGGCATCGAGTGGGGAATGGAGACTGTGGGCAATTAAGAGTTTTGGACCCTTGTGACCAGTGAGTGTCAACCCTGTTTTAGAAGGTTGTGAAGGGCATGGTTGTCAACTTGTCATTTTTCGCTGTCTTGGCCACAAGAAAGAGGTTCTGACAAATAACACCTGCTAGTTGGAAAATGATAACAGGATAGTAACCACCCACCTTTTGACTTGCAACATTGTTGCAACAATAATTTTTGCAGACCAGACATAAGACCATGGGTGTGTTCAGTGGAAAAAATAAAAAGAAAAAAAAATTGATATATCCATGTCTGGTGAAGGTTAGATATGATGCGGTTGGCTTTTCTGAGACTAGTGATCTAAATCAAATTAAGTGCTTGGATAGGAGGGGTACCAGGGAGAAGGGAGAAGGGAGAAGGGAGAAGATAGACATAGATTTAGGTATATTGATGGCATTCATTCTCTCTCTCTCTCTCTCTATATATATATATATATATATATGTATGAATAACAATTTCTTATTAACAAATACAATCTCTAAAAGGAATAGTTTATCGTTATAAATCTCTGGCTGATTTGTAGTAGTGCGTTAGGTTGACAGTTGACACTTATTTTAATTAGCTATAACTCGTCAATCTTTTTGCATGGATCTTTGCACTTATCCTTACTTGGAATCACCATGTAACCGACCCCATTAAATTGGGATAATGTTTTGGATATTGTTGTTCTTGTTGTTGGTATTTGAGTCTTGAAAGCCTTCTCCGTAATTTGTAGGGGTGTCAAAACTTAGTTCGAACCAATAAAACTGACTGAAATCGACCTAAGAAACCTAGATCAAACAAAATCGATCATAATTGGATTGGTTTTGGACTGAGGTATGATGGGGCCATATGAAAATCGAACCGAACCACATCGAACTGACAAATAATCAAATCGAAACTAAACCAAATGAAACTGATAAAAAAATTGATTATGAGGTTATGAATAGATAAATTGATTATCCATATATTTTTTTTCAATATTAGTGAGAATATTTTTTGTTGTAAGGATAATTGTTACAAATCAAATAGTAAATTGATGAACATGAGGTTATGAATAGAAAAAATTGATTTGTAAAATTGTAACAATGTTTCCTTTGATCTCCTTGTTCACTATACAAAATTAGTTGATAGCTAAATGAATGATTTGATAGTATGGTTCATTTTGTGATTTCAAGATTAGTATCTTCTTAGTAATTAGTTATCCATTAGTTTCAATATTAGTTATATTTCCCTTACAATGATAAACAGTGATTTTGTTACAAATTTAAGCAGTTTTACTAAATCTTTTCTTACTACAAGTTATGAATGTAAGATTTCGTTGTGGTTCAAACTCAAAAACAAACCAACCTACATCGGTGTAAACTCAATATTAAAAAATCAAAATAAACTGAAAACGTATTAGATCAAAACCAAAATCAACCGAAAATCAAAATTCTTTAATGAATTGATTTTGATTTCCCTCATCCTAGAACGAAATTGTTTCAGCATGACCGAAACCAAGCCAAATCCCCATTGACACCTCTAGTGATTTGTAGTTCTCAAATTCAGCATGAAAAAAACGTGGTTTTTCAAGTATTGTCTTTTGTCAAATTCACCATATATCATCTATTTGCAAAAGAGATTTGGTAATCAAACAACTGGCTGTCAAGTGTCAAGTGCAGGGCTTGATGATCTTTTTATTTTGGCTTTTTGTAGAAGAGTACGTGGTCAGCCAGCCAGCCAGCCAATAAGCACTAATATTTAATGAGCGTGGAAGTGTCTACCACAATGCTAGTGTAAAAAAGAATCTACATACTACATCAATGAGTATTTAAGAAATGATATCATCCATATGAAGTCCATATGAGATCCATGTGTGCTCCCCACAGTTTATCATCCCTAAGTCAAGTTTTTTCATTTATGAAGGGCTTATTGGAATCAGATTACATATATATATATATATATATATATCCTTTCTTTACTTCAAAATTGTAAGTAAAGACTTCATTTTTCCAAATCATCTGGACTTCTAACTTGCTGAGACTAACCAAAAAATAACTTGACTTAGGGATCAAATGTGAAGCTATTTAGATTTCTATATTTAACCAATGTCACGTACTTAAATCCTCCATAAATGAAAAAAAAAAAGTCGCATAATTCTGAACCTAGGCTTCTTGGAACCAACTACCTGGACTTTTGGTTCCAAATTACTTGGGTCCGATTTTTATGGACTCATTGCATCATTTCCTCTTCTAGAAATGTGTGTGTGTGTGTGTGTGTGTGTGTGTGTGAGAGAGAGAGAGAGAGAGAGAGCAACCCAATGCAAAAGGCTTCCACTACTGCATGGTCTAGGAGGGACAAATATAAAAAGGCTCACTACATTGAATATTTGTTATGGAAAATAAATTTTGTTAAAAAATGTTGTTTTTTAAACCAACATAAAGAACAGTTAATAGAAAACTCAAGTGGTTGTTGGAAATTGTAATTAATAGTTAGACAAATTTAAGACATTAGAGAAAGTAGTATATGGTTGATGCTTGAACTAATAATATTCGGGTTGGATGTGAATCCTTGAAAGTGATTCAAGTAAGAAAAAAGGAGCTGAAAAAAAAAAAAAACAACATGAATGAGAGAGAGAGAACATATGTAACATGGTAAGAGTTTTATGATAAAGATCCTTATGATCAGTAATGACAAACCCACCCTAAGGGGCCGTTTGATAACACTTCTATTTCTGGAGAGTGTTCTTTTACAGAAGTGTTCTTCTTCCTGGAATCGATCCCATGGAAGATCTCCCACTGCTTTCGCGAAGCTAACCCGATAGCGGACTACTTGGCAAAACAGGCTTCCAAATCTGGAAACTCTGTATTCTCGACGTCTTTCCCCAGACATATAGCAGAGTTCTTACAGAATGATATTCAGGGTAGGCATCGTTTTAGATTCCCGTAGGGCTTTTTCTAGCTCTTTCTGCTGATGGCCATGCCGAAGGTGGAGATTGCTAGTGGCGCTAGGGGTTTTTTCTTTCTGCCTTGCCTTTTTATTGGTTTTCCTTGTTGATGTATTTTTCCTTCTCTTTTTATAAAGATCACCTATTAGCAAAAAAAAGAAGTGTTCTTTTTCGATTCCATGCTATGAAGACACTCTGGCGAAATAGAAACAGCGTTTGGTAAAACTATTTCACAAATGTCCTTAGAACAGGAAAAGAACATAAACAACGTTTGACAAACACTTCTATTCTTGGAGAGTACAATAATGAAAATTCACTTTTGAACAATGAAATCAATAATTACAAACATGCTATTATGGTCAAATTTAACTTAAATAAGGAAATAATTTGTTTATGAAATAATATATCGATCCTATTACAAAAGGTCTTAAATGTATTTCATTACAATCATCCATATTAAAAAAAAAAAAAGGTTAGATCATCATCCATCAATCTAATACATCAGAATATCCTTAAGCACTGTAATTTACACAACCAACCTTCATCCAAAATATCAATCTCATTAAGCACTAAAATTTTTCTTCCTTGCCACATTAATATAAATAGATAATCTTTGCTGATGATAAAATTTAACAGATAAATAAATAAGAATCTTAAGATGAGAATGATGAAATATGCTCAAATGAGTATTTTTCAGAAACCCATCACGATCGATCAAAGTAATCAACTACGAAACTTGAGCAGCCAAGAACAGAGATCACCATAACCAGACAGAAATACAAAATTTACCAAACACATTTTTATACTTCACAAAAATCGTAATATCAAAGCAAGAAAATCTCCCAAATCACTACAATTTACAGATGTCCCAAAATCCAAGCAAGAAACGAGAGTGCATGGTTTTAAGTATCGGTGCGTATCATGTCGTATCGACCGATACGTATCCGTATCGGTAGGCATCGGAACGATATATACCGATACGATACATGAAAATTTTAAAACCCTTATGTATCGATACGTATCCTACGATACACACCGATACGCACCGATACGCACTGATACTCACCGATACATACCGATACTCTATGAAAAATTCAAAATTGAAGTGAAATGTACGTTTCGGTATGTATCGGTACGTATTGGTATGTATCGGTACGTATCGGTGTGTATCGGTGTGTATCGGTATGTATCGACCGATACACACCGATACGTACCGATACGGTCATAAAATGGCCAAAATGGATAATTTTTTAGAAAAACACAATTTTTTGAGGTGTTTTTGTTCCAAAGTTGCTACCAACCATTTTTCTCTCTAACTAAAGTGGAAATCAAGGTTAGAAACAAGGATTTTACATTTATGGGACAATTACAAACCTTGGATTCTTAGTGCGATACTCTCAATTTACTGTTTATGCATAATACATGTTATATATAACTTTTTTTAACTATTTTTTAATGCAAAAATGTATAAAAAAGTGTTTCCTATCCATTTATGTGCGTATCTTAGCGTATCTCCGATACGATACGATACCCACCGATACGTATCTTAATTTTGGCCGATCGATACGACGACCGATACCGATACTTTAATCCTTGCGAGAGTGAAATAAGAAACACATATCAAGAAAAGAAGAAATGCTCAAAGATTTTACCTCTATTAATTACTTGGAATATAAAGATGAAAAAATTAATCTTCTCTTCAAGCAAAAACCCAGAAAGAAAAAAAAAATTCTTCTTTTAGCATGCGAACAAAGAGCGACAGAGAGAGAGAGAGACAGAGAGAAAAAAGCAAGTAATTAATGGCTGAAAACCCCAGATTGAATTGGTTATTCCCGAATTTTTCTTTCTGGGTTTTCAAGCATCAATGGCTGAAAACCCAAAAAGAAAAAAAAAAAAAAAAAATCCCCACTTTTTCTTTTTTTTATTTGGGGTTGAACAAGATAGCAGGAAGAAAGAAAGAGTGACAGAGAGAGAGAGAGAGAGAAACTCAGGAAAGCTGCTGCAGGGAAGCGAGAGAGAGAGAGAGAGAGAGAGCGAGAGAGAGCGAGATTGTGAGAACGAGAGAGCGAGATTGTGAGAGAGCGAGAGAGCGAGAGAGCGAGAGAGAGAGAGAGACAATACCTGCTGCAGGAAAGCGGCGACCGAGAGAGTTGCAAGGAAGTGGCGACCGAGAGAGGCAGGGAAGCGGCGACCGAAAGTGACAGGGAAGCGGCGACCGAGAGAGACAGGGAAGCGGCAACCGGGAGGAGAGACCATTGCATGGAAGCAGCGACCGAGAGGAGAGACCGTTGCAGGGAAGCAGCGACCGAGAGAGAGCGACCGTTGCAGGGAAGCGGTGACCAAGAGAGTGAGAACCTGTTGCAGGGAAGCAACGGATTTGGGGGCTTTTGATCGTGAGTTGCAGAAAAGGGGTTGTGGGGTTTTGAATGGTTTTGTTCTTTTAAGTTTGTAAAAGAATAGAAAAGTAACTTTTTTGTACTCTTGCAATGTATTCGTTAGTCATTCTTTTTCATTGCTTCATTCCGGGGGAATACAAAAATGAACCGGACGTGCCAAACATATTTCTGTTCTATTTGCATTCCCGCAGAATAGAAGAACACCAAAAACATTCTCTCAGAGTGTTATCAAACGGCCCCTAAGATTCCTAATTTTCTCAAAATAGCTTCTAGCCTACTCCAGTAGATACTCATCATGCACAAGGAATAAAGATAACTTACAAAGAATGAAGAACAAGTTACATCGATGATTTTTGCAACTGGGGACTCTTTGAAAATCTTCGACTATAGGAACTGGGTCATGCTTACCATAGAGGAGTGAGCGAAATAATCAGCACACACATTAGCTGGATATACTGCTGTGATTTGTGAAAAGCCTACAAAAAATGCAAAGAATATTGAAAAAAAAAAAAATCTGAATTTCTAACATACTTCAATCTAAATACCTAAATCCAATAAATCAAACTTATATAGTAAAACTGAAGCGAATTAAGAACTTATTGTAACATCAGTGAGGTAAAAATGGAAAACCGATGATATGGTTATTGATAAAAGAAATCAGATTGTAGTTAAGGCTCCTATGGTTACTTATAAAAGAAAAAAGTGTAAGCCATCAAATCCTAGCTAAGATATAATCAGATGACATATATATCCTTTCTTTGCCAAAAATGGAAACTAAATCCTTTATGTCAAAAGAATTACAAAATGTCCATTATTTATCTCTAATTAATAATGTTCCATCCAATGCTCTCTACCATTTACTTCTCATTAACTAAATCCTTTTGTTATTAATCAAAATAAAATTAAGGGCTAAACTTCGTCATAAAGTAACATCAAGAGAAAATGATGAGAAATGGAATCCACATAATAATAACATTCCTAAAAACAAGGAATCCTCTGCATTTGCTTGAAGAATAAAGATAGGAGAAAATAAGTAGAGCGCCTACTTACTCTCTGAAATTGACTTTGAAGGCAAGGACAGAACCCGTTTTGGACATGTGAAAATCACGACCTTTCTTTCAAACCGTGTCTTCGGCTTGTGAAAGTTTTACATAGATTCAATTACTATCAATTTCATCTTTAAGGTTCATGGTTTTATTCTCAGCAAAAGAAAGAGTTTTGAGATAGAAATCCTCCCTGCTTTAAACTACATAGAAGAAAAATTTAGACCATAAGTAACTAAAACATAATTTTTTTTTTTTTTTGTGGGGTGGGGGTGGGGTGTGTTTGGGGGAGGCTAGGCATAAGCAGATAGATATTGATTAGGTAGATAGACCCTTTTACTTATGAGTTTGATATACAATATTAACATGAGAATCAGGAGCAGAACAACTTCTGTGCAAATCCCAGCCTCGACAGTCTTAGAAACAAGAAACTTTAATCTAGGCTTCTTAGCCTCAACAGTCTCGTTCTCAACAATATCTACTATATCGTATCCATCATATCAAAATTGTGTTTCGATCTAGGAACAACCGTAGCTTTTTTGTTTATAACAACAACATTATCATGTCTTCTTAAAGTAGAACTCATGAAAAAGTTAAGGGCATAGAAAACTAACTAAAAATATAAGAGAAAGTTAAGCAGTCACTATAATGGTGAATCTGATTATACCTTACCAAGGAAGAGAGTGGGTCAAGAAGAGGTCGATCGGTTACTTACCATGATGGGGATAGAGATGTAAGGATCCTTTGCTATTACATTTAATTTTTCTGTCGATTACAGAGAAGATTAACTTCACAATTTCGCAGTAAGATTGGTAGCTCTTTACTGTTTAATTGAAGGTGAGAGAGAGAGAGATAGTTCTTTATGGTTTAATTCAATGTGGGGGAGAGAGAAATCGATTGCATAGGAGTTTTGGAAAAAAAAAATTATTAGTTGAAGGTGGGAGAGAGAGAGAGAGAATGATAGCATAAGAGTATTGGAAAAAAATACTATTAGTTCAAGGTGAGAGAGAGAGAAATTGTGATCATTGCGTAGGAGTTTTGAAAAAAAAAAAGTTAGTGGTAGGGGAGCGAGAGAGACGTATTAGAGAGAGTGAATGAATATATTTAGAAGGAGAGAGGAGGGGGGAGATAAGATAGAATCTAAGGAGTTTCCTAAATTCTCTCTTGGCAACTCCCTCTTTGACTCCATTTTAGTGATTGGTAAAGATTTGTATAAATTCTAGGAAAATTTACATCCACCTCCCCTCGCGTTTGCCCTTATTACATTCACCCCCTTGCGTTTCTTTTATTACAAATAAACCCACCCAAGCTAACACCGTAAGAGAAGCGTTAGTTTTAAAATGAAAAAAGACTATTTTACCCTTATTAGTTGTTCAACCCTAAAATTGCAAAAGGCAAAAATGAGGGGTGAAAAGCTACGGTGTTTTCCCCATCTCTTCTCCGGCCACAAACCCCTCCATGGCTGCTGCTTCTACTCCTTGTCCAATCATAGCAGCCACCATCACCGACTCTTTCCTCCCTCTTCCCTCTTTTCCTCGGATGTCTGCTTCTGAGTGTTAAGGATCCAATTAGGGACGATTCGAACCTTCAATCTTCGGGCATATCTCTTTGGATAACAACCCTAGGGATTTCAGGGAGAGTGGCAGCAACCCTTTCGGAGAAGAAGTTGCCTTAGTTGCAGCGGGGTTGGGTTCTCAAAAACATCTACTTGGTACTATCTTCACAGGTAATAGTTTTGGACCAGCGAAAGAGCATCTATAGCTTAATTTCAAAAAATTAATCCCAATACAAACACCATCATCAAGTGAATTTATTCACATTATCCTTTTCCAGATAATTTCTTTGCTGGAAGATTAGAATTAAACTGTATTTCTGATCTATCCTTTTGATTATAAATTTTCATTGATTGATTATTGGAGGCAAAGCTAATACGTGGTGAGATCTTTTACTGGCCTTATTTTTTGGAGTTGTTTCCAAGACTTCTTTGGTCCTAACTTTAGGCAAAAGTTTAAAACTTTGAAAGATGAAAAGCCCTTAAATGTGCTGCATCTGATCCCAATGGAGGTGAATCAATGGAACAACTAACGTGAGTGGGAGATGTACAACAACTTCACCGACCTCTAAGCCATCATAAGGCCATTGAGAAGCTCGAAAAGACCTACGTTTGAGACATCATTTCTTCAGCCGTGTACGAGCCCGAGTGCCTCAAGCTTATTGCCTAGTTCAAGACCTTGACTTCTACACTCAATGACACAGTCCCCAGTAACGCTATCTCGGCTTGTTGAGATTGAACTCGTTGACGTCGGCCGCCGTGAACAAAGACGGCAAAGTTGAAGGGGGCAGCGGTTACGGTTCAACACTAAGTTTGGGATTTTAGGGTTGAAATGTAATAAGGGTAAAATAGTCATTTACTTAGGATGTTTTAGGTAAAGGATCATAAGGGTAAAAGAGTCTTTTCAATTTCAAAATTAAACACCTCAATCACGGTGTTAGCTTGGATGGGTTTATTTGTAATAAACGAAACACAAGGGGGGAGGATGTAATAAGGGCAAACGTGAGGGGAGGTGATTGTAAATTTCTCTAAATTCTACTATCATCTTAAGAGGAGAGAGAGAGAGAGGATATTATAGAGATCGTGGACAAGGGAGAGATTGGGAGAAAGAAGGAAAGAGAAGTAGTCGAAAATGGGGAGAGTTTTTTTATCGTGGACAAGGGAGAGATTAGGAGAAAGAAGGAAAGGGTAGTCGAAAGTAGTGACAGTGTTTTTTAGGAGGAAGTAGGGAGAGTTTGAGAGAAAGAAGGAAAGTATAGAAATTTATTTGAATATAAAAATAAAAGTAAATAAAAAGATACCAATAATTTATGAAAATATAAAATAAAAGAGAAAAAAATTATTAAAAGAATATGATATTTAAATAAAAAAGAAGAATAATATAGTCCGATAAAAAATTTCCCACTTCGTACTTTTATATATAATAGTATAATATAATATATATTTTTAATGATACAGATAATTCTCCACTCAAGAGTGTCAGTATATGATCCCAAATATCAACCCGCCGGTAAGATTGAAAGAGAAACAATTATATAATAATGGATTGCAAACAAATAGATAGCTACAACAGATTAGATTCGAAAAAGCAAAGCAAGGACTGTTTGAACCAAATTTCAAAGACAATATTCCCATGTTCTGTTCGGCCAAATTACTCAATGAATAAAGTGAAAAAAATCCCACATGGGGATACAGAGATCAGTAGAAGAGCAGCCAAAAACTACACAGTACACCTCACATGGCCATTAGCTCTTTTGCTACCCACCAAAGGCAACATGGAGGCATGGATGCCTCTCTGACTCTCTCTCTCTCTCTCTCTCTGGATCTTATTTTGTCAGCAATTATCACTCTACCCACTCCAATCTTATGCTCCTTGTTTTAAATTCTGTCTGTGCATGGCTTGTTTTTTAAGGGCAGAGGGCAATGAATCTCGCGCATAAAATATATAAAATGGCTACCAACCAAACCTAAGTGCAAAGTATCAACCAGAAAAAAAGGAACCCTACAATCCCAAGTAAAGGTGTTAATCGATTTAGTTCCGGTGTAGACGATTTTATTCAGTTTGGTGTAAATTTTTTTTGATAAAATCAAAAGCAAATTATTTAATAAATAATTTCATATATTAAAATTGGATACTATTAATAAATGATTTCGATTTAAAAGTTTTCTTTTTGTTTTTTGATTTTTTATTTAAACAACTTCTTCATCTTAAAAAATTTTAAGTGAAATAAATGTAAATTGTAACATTGAATTGAATTGTTTATTGTTATATGTTTTTTTATTTTTATAGTTGTTTAATGTAAATATATATATTTTTTTTTAATTTATTGAAATGTATATAAACTTAACATTGAATGACTTAAACTTGCTATATATATATATATTAATTGGTTTAACGATTTATTTAAACGATTTACCAACCGTTTAAACTTTAAAACCAAAAGCAATCACGATTTCAATTTTAAAAGTAAAATTGAACCATTTAATAAACGGTTTTACGGTTTCGGTATAAACAATTCGATTAAATGTCAGTAAATGATTTAGATTTCAAATTCACATCCGGCTAGTCGAGTTGGCAAGGGACTGAGTTCTACTCTTCTTACTTCTTTGGGGCCACTTAAACGGTGTGCTTAGTGCTCTTCATTGCTTTTGGTGAAAGTTGAATGCTTCTCATTCAATTCTGATATGACTCAATTCATATAATTGTGGAGTCAATATTATCCACAGGACTAGTCAAACTGGAGGTTTGGATACCCGTGGAAAGCCAAAATAGTGCAATAAAAAAGGAACCTCTACAGCTATAAAGCCAAGAAAAATTGCCGACTTAAACAATTAAATAAGAGTAATTAAAGTACTACTTCCTCTTTGTTTATTAAATCATCCTGAGAATTGATAAGAGTGACCGTACTAATTTTCAGGGAATCACCCATTCGATCGGCCTTACTGTGCAAAAAAACTCTTCTCTTCTGTTTTGCATCCTTTTCTATTGTCAATTTTATTGATTATTCAACTGTAATCAGTAATATTAATGGAGTATCTACCTCATTCAACTTCTGTTAATTTGTGTTCTACAATGGAGAGTTGGGCAACTTTTCTCTTAGAAAACCTAATCAAAACTACTTAGATGTGCTTTAAATGGGCTAATGAGACATTTATCTCTAAATGGACTTTAAACATGTTAGATTTAGTAATGGGTTCTGCATGAACTCTAAGCGGGTTTTGAAAGGATTTTAAACACGTCGGGCTTAATAAACTGGCTCTACATGAACTCTAAGCAGATTCCAAACAGGCTTTAAACATATAGGGCCGAGTTGGGCTATCAGTCAGTTGGTCTCGATTGATCACCCGCCCAGTAACACCTTTGCACCATGAACGACTGAATGTTAACGATCCAGGCTTGAGCCTGACAGTTAAGTGATTTTAAGATCTATTATGGTACTCAATCAGATTGCATAATCTTCTAATTAGAAAAGACAATTCCTTAAGATTGTTCCTATTATAAGGTACCAAAGTGTGCCTCATAGTTAAAAGCACTATTAACATAAACAACAAACCTGAGAAAACCTGAATAGACCAGGTAATGGTTCAGATTTAAGAACCTGAGATCAGACCACACCAGGCCAGTGCAGCATCAGGGATGCTAGGATGGGTGAAGCTAGTTTCAAAAACCTAGCCCATCCTACTTGTGTTGCACTCATAATTAGGAGGATGCTGAAAAGTACCAGCTAGCACAGTTAGTGAAGTTGGAGGCCTACTGATATACTGTCACCATGACTTGGGATGGAATCCTGCCTTCATCTCCCATCTCCTCTCTCATACTTAAATGTAGAACTCTTTAGATACCTTTCCCCCCTTCTTGAAGTGCAGATATTATATGACCAATGTTTCCAGGAGGGCCGGTCTGGAGAGGATTTTCTTGGCAGGTCTTGGTCCTCTCATGTGACGAATCAGAAGGGGTTATAATTTTGAGGATAAGAGGACCAATGGTTCCTTATTCACATGTTAAGTTTTAACTTAATTATATTTAATTAATTCACAAAATCACATAGTATAAAATAAAGTATTAAAAAAATTAAAGACGATAGACTAGTGGTTGCATGCCAAGAAATGGATGGCTTGATAAATACTTACAAATTTTTTTATTGAAATTAAGTCTACTTTTTTTTTTGGATAGAGAGTCCGAAAATTAAAACATGGTAAATTCAAATCACTCCTTTTGCATCAAATGGTCCAAAAGACTAAAGATTGAAATAACTTGGATAGAGTCAAATCCATATCCCTTATCAATTTTAAGGATTGAACTGATAGAAGTCTATTCTTCTCTCTCTCTCTCTCTCTCTCTCTCTCTCTCTCATCTTTGGATCTGGCTCCTCTCTAATGACTGCACCCTCCAATCACTACTCTTTAACGGCGATTCCAAAAATTGAGAGCTTGGTCAGGCATCCCAACACCTGGGGATGCATGTCCAAACACTCTTAACCCTTGAATGAATAGTTGGAGAGTTGATAGTGTTGGATCTTTTTCCTCCATCTTCCTTTCTCTCTCTCTTTCCACCCATTTTCTATTCATCCCTCTCTTCACCTTAGAGATTTGAACCTTTGATTAAAACGAGGTAGGGTACTTTTTTTACCTAAACAAAAAGGAATAAGAGTGAATGGTGAGTCGGAAACCATCTTTTAAAAAAAATAAAAAAATTCCTTCTCCGTGTGTTAATGCATAATTATAATCTTCATAACGTGAAATCACAAATTTGCCCCTCCCTCCCATTTCTCACCAGTTCGAAAATTTTCCTGGGAATGCGTTTGTTTGATTGTAAAAACCAAGTTCAAGCGATTTGTACGTTGTACCTAGAAACAAACGGAGTCTGAGAAAGATAAGTAGAAAAGAGAAACTGCCTGAAGTGAGTCCCCCTTAGGTTTCCGACTTTGAGAACAATGGCTTCAGAATCTCCGAGTTCGTTACGCAAAGGTTAGTCTCCATGAATGCTTCAAAGTTCAGATTGGGTGGGGAAATAGGGATTCAGAGTTCTTGGATCCTTTAATGGTGGCGGTAATCTCTATCTTCTTCCTTTTTTTTTCCCGTCTACAGTTGTCGTCCACCTTAGAGCAACTGGTGACGCTCCCATACTCAAGCAAGCGAAATTCAAGGTGCCTTGATTTCTCTCTTCATCTTCATTTGTAATACTTTTTCCCTCGTCATTTAGATGAATACATGTATTATTTTCACCTTTTTATTTCCAATTTTTTTCCGAATTGGAAACTTCGGTCGCTTCATTAGGATGTTCTTTTGTGGGGTTCTGATCTTTCTATAAGCGTATTATATCAGCTTTTGGTGATTTGATGTTTTTACAACCCCGAGCTATGACTCCTATGAGATATTCTGCAACAGTTTATTATTGCACAATTCAAATGTGTTCCTGCTTCCCCATTCTCCCTCTCCCCCCGCCAAAGAAAAAAAAAAGGCACGAAATTGTTGGTAATTACATTTAGTCCTGATTTAACTGAAGTTATATGTATCTTACCAGAAAGAAAACTGAAGTTATATGCAGGCTAGTGCTCACTCTTGGACTAGGTTTGATTGGGGAAGCTTTTGATGGATTAGAGTACCTTTCATTGGTTGGGGGTAGGTAGAATGAACCCTAGGTTCAGGCTAAACACCTTCCTTACAAGATCCCAAGCAAACCCAAATAAAAAAGTCAGAAAAAGTCAACCTTCTCAGATGAAGATGAAACTCTGACAATCACTCACAAATAAATATAGATGCTCTTCAGAAGATAGTAATGATCCGAAGGTCAGATTAAGAGTATTTGGAGAATAACCAAATCTGAAATTGGGAATTCGGAAATTAGGTTACTTCTATTTAATCAAAATCCAAGTGTCAGATCAGCCTAAGATTCAGGTTGAATACATTCTTGGCTGGCTCAAGCAATCTCCAAAATATGATTCAGAACTAAGGGCTGGATTTAACGTAATAAAGATAATTCAGATCTGGGACAGAAAATAGCCAGAATCAGGAGGTTTAATGGTGGCAGATCATTAGGTCTGTTCTTCAGTAAACTCTGTTCGAAGGCCCTTTGGTTAAGGCCTTAAATGCCTCAAAAGATGGGAGGAATATGATGGACAGATTCCCCATTATAGGGATTGTCGATTCTGACAAAAGAGTCAAACACAGAGTAGCCGCTGGTTCAAGTGGAGAGGCTTCCAACTGTGGTATGACTCTCATATGAACGGCATGTAATCAGCAACTGAGCATGGTGATAACTAGGGGTGTCAACCGGTCGGGCTTAATCGGGCTTGAAGACTTTCAAAGGCTACACCGTGTCCGCCCATTTAACTAATCGGACTTAGTTATTGAGGGCATGGTAGGCTTTATATTCGGTCGGTCGGCCTCGGGCTATAATCGGGCCACCTTAATCGGGCTTTAGTCGGGCCTTAACCGGGCTACGAACATGTTTAATGTTAAACGGGCTTTAACCGGTTTTTAAACGGGTCCTCTTTAAAATGTGCTCTTATATTTCGGCCCACTCATGCAAACCCAAAAAAATGACAATAAATCAATAAATGATACCAAATATAACCATTATTTAAAATATGAACATGTTTTTACTTTTTATTTTGGGGGGTAAAATAGGTATTCTACAATCATTAAAGGGCCGGGCTAGGCCGGTGCACAATAGGCCGGTCTCGGTCGGGTGTTAAACAGTCGGTCTCGGTCGGGCGCCCGACAGTCCAAGTAGCAAAACCAAGACCAACCGTTTATAAACGGGCCGGGCTCAAGCCCAACACGTTTAATAAACGGTCCGGGCCGGGCCGGTCCTGGCCGGTCTATAAATGGTCGGTCTCGGTCGGTTTAGTCGGTTCGGGCCACGAATTGACACCCCTAGTGATAACTCTACCTGATGCAGTAAAAATTGACCAGCCAATCTTCTTTGCAGCTCCTGATGCTCCAGTCGATCTGCATAGAAGAGAAGACAGGGGAAAGC
This sequence comes from Macadamia integrifolia, assembly GCF_013358625.1. Lineage (NCBI taxonomy): Eukaryota > Viridiplantae > Streptophyta > Magnoliopsida > Proteales > Proteaceae > Macadamia > Macadamia integrifolia. The sequence continues at coordinate 17,385,243 of NC_056560.1, forward strand.
CAGGCTGAACCGACGGGGGACTCTCCGATGCCTAAGTCAGATCTTTCCACAACAGTTTGCTCAAGAGAGCTTTAGTGAAAAAAAGTGTTCGATCCCCCCTGATGGAGGCTTACCTTGGTATTTATAGGCTACTGATGGAAGGAGAAAGAGGAACGTTTGTGGAGAGTCTTGTTAGGCGTGGAGTCCTTAAGGAGAATGGCTTTACGATTTTGGGAATATTCCGGATTCCAGGGCATACTCCGGGAATATTCCTCTCTTAGCTTAAAAGCACAAGCCGTGAGAGGTGTGGACACCTTGACGATGTGAGTGGATTGACTCTTGCCCTTATAATCAGGGGTCACATCCCTTGAATGTAGGAGTGAGCGTGTGTACGTTTCTGGGCGCCTTATTTGATTGTGCCGAGCCGGGGTAGTGGATCGGCCTATGTAGAGACCGAGGTGGCAGGTCGGCCTGTGGAGAGACCGAGGTGGCAGGTCAGCCTGTATAGAGACTGAGGTAGTAGATTTGCATACACGCTTCAGCCGTGCTGAGGATGAGGACATATTTGGCCTCATCACTACCCAATCTTAGATTAAATAGATAATAGCAAGATTAATTAATAGAAGATTCAAAACAATAACTTAATTGTAGGAAAAACAGAAATAAAAAAGAAGAATGATAACTATGGGTTGCCACCATCAAGGAACAGGATCTCACACCCTCTTCCTGAATTGCACAACGTTCCAGGCAATTAAGAAGGTACTTCGGATAAACTTTTTAGGGAGTTTCACTACTTGTGATTAGGCCCCCTTGCAGAGTATTAATTTTCTATTCATCAAATTGTCTCTGAGCCTTGGCTCTTATAATCTATTTAAAGAGAGAACAAGAGCACTTGTAATCTAACTAGGAAAATGAAATCATATTGCTATTAGCAAACACAACTTAAAACAACAACAACAACTCAGCGTTATGCATAGTTGTCATGGCGCCGCCGAGGTGACGATTTGGCATCCTGGTGGAAAAAGAAGTTCATGGCAGTGCTATGATTTACGTGACTCACAAATGGCGGTCGCCATTGGCTGATAGGCGTCGCCATGGCACCGCCATGGACGCCAGGTTAAGCTTGATTCACTAGGCAGTCGATTTTTTGTAAATTGTAGGGTGATTTTGATAAGGCTATGGTGATTTTTGATGATTTGATATTGCTTAATATTGGTTTCATATGTTATAGGGTATATATTGTAGGCTTGTATCATGCTAAATAACTTTAGAAAATAGGAGAAATAAAAAAGTAGCATACTAAATAACTTTAGAAAATAAGGAAAATAAAAAATATCACATGGGCGATTTGATCGCCATGGCAACGCCATAACGGGCGATTCATCGTCAAATCGATTAGCCACCCCTCCACTGCCTTGGATCGATTTGACGCCGTGACAACTATGGCGTTATCTCAACTAAATGGGGTTGGCTACATAGATCCTTGCCATCCAATTATCTCTATTTGATGTCATACTTGATATAAGGCCTAAGCTATGCATGCTTTTTTTTCAACACTTCTCCTAAGGTCCTTTTAGGTTTACCGCTAGCTTTTTTAGATCCTTCAATCTGAATCAAATCAATCTTCCATTCTGGAACCATAGATGTCAAGGCGATTGGGTGACCCAAGTCCCAAGGTAGTGGAGGGGTTCCTAAGCGCGTAGGCGATCAAGGTGCCCAAGTGTTATCTTCTATTTTCCCTCTTCTTTAACATTAATTAGTATGCTACAAATACCTTATATCATCAAATATCAACATTAAGCCACATTTTTTTTTCTCCCTTCTGGTAAAACATTAAGATACATCAAGTTATCAAAAATCAACATTAAGCCACATCAAGTTATTAAAAAAATAAAAATAAAAAAAAAAACAACAACAACAACAATTGCCTAGCGCAGTTGGTGAGTTGTGGTGTGCAAAAAACCTATGCTCACCAGGAGGTCTCAAGTTCGAGCCTCTTGGCTGTTACCTACTTCCCTCTTTACCTATAAAAAAAAAAGTTATCAAAAATCAACAATAAGTCACATCAAGTCATCAAAATCAACATTTTAGAAAAATGTTCTTGTTCTCTAATAAAAGATAATTTGACTGCACTTTTTGGTTTTTAGCTCTTTTACTTTTCAGATTTGGGAAAAACCTCAGCATTTGAAATTTGAAAATTACCCCTACAACAAAAAATATAGTTTTTGTTCTTGAACTAGGGGAGTGACTTTTTATCCTTTTGTAAGTTGATTTTCAGCTATTTTTATTGGATTCAGCTATGTGGTGTTTGCTTATTTATGAATAATATCTTAAGCAAATGATTTATATTTGGCATAAATAAATGTGAAATTTGGTGCAATACCATTTCGAGTTGCCTTGCACTAAAGCGAAAGTCGCCTAGACCCCAAGAAAACTACCTGAACACCTAAGCGATGCGTTGACAACTATGACTGGAGCATCTGAAGGTCTCTATTGAATATGGCTATGCCACCTCAAACAAATTTCTCGTAGCTTATCATGTATCAGAGCTACTCCCAAACCAACTTTAATATGATCATTTCTTACTTTATCTTTCCTAGTTTTACCATTCATCTATTTCAACACATTCAAATCGGTTACACTATGTTCATTTACATCATGCTTCACTGCCCAACATTCCGCACAATACTTCATAGCTGGTTGTATGACTATTGTATATAATTTTGCTTTAAGTTTCAAAGAAATACGTTGATCACACAACACTTTGGACGCACCTCTCCACTTCATCCATTTTTTTCAGTTCTTTGTAAAACATCATCTTCGATATCACCTTCATTATTTATGATTAAATGCAGATACCTAGAATAATTACTTTGCATAACCTTCCTCTCATCAATTTTCACCACCTCGTTATCTGTCCTTGTGTAGCTAAAGTGACACACTATATATTCCGTCTTCATTTTACTTATTTTAAAAATCTTCTGATTCCAATGTTGATCTTCATAACTCCAACTTGGCGTGAAGCCCTTCTTTTGTCTCATCCACCAAAACGATATCATGAACAATAAACATACACCAAAGAACCTCATCTTAATGTCTCTAGTTAATTCATCTATGACAAGCACAAACAAATTGGAGCTTAAAGCTGATCCTTGATGTAACCCGATTGTAATTGAGAATTCATTACAAACAAAACTTTAAAAGGAAAGATCCCACTCGTAAGTGAGAGTGTCGCAAGCTAACTAAAGAACTTAAAAGACACGTAAATTAAAAGACTAATTAAACTAATGAAGTCTAATCCCATTAATGCAGATTAATTACCAAACTAGGCTTGTTTTATTAGGAATAAGCCTAGGGATGGGTTGTATATGTGTTGGGCCATCCATGTGGTTTGGAGTGTATTGGGTCACTTTTATGGGTCTAAATTAGGGGTTATAAGGTTGCATACGGGATTCACTGATTTGTTTCCTTTTTCTTTAGTTTCCTTTTTAGTTGGGCTGTGATGGGGTTCACTAGTTTTATTATTTAGTTTCTAAATTTCAGTCTTATTTAGTTTCAGTTGCTATTTTATGTAAGCTTCTAATTTTCCTAGTTTCTATTTTCAGTGTTAGTAACTAGAAGAGTTTCTATTTTACTAGTTTCCTATTTCAGTTTTTAGGAACTAACTTTAGTTTCTATTTTGTAACCCCATCACTATTATAAATAAAGAGAATGCTCATTAGTAGCCCACGATTCATACAAACAAAAAAACTGTTGTTGTTGCAATGTCTTTGCTGAGATTGTTTTGTGTTTGCTCAAAGTGGTGGTCTTGTGTTTGATCAAGGCTAAAGGAATTGGTATTTGATCCAATTGACTCCTTGTGGCGAGAAGTCCAGGAGGTTCTCTTCAAGTTTGTTATTCTATTTCATATTTTATTCACGGAGTATTGTTGTCCAGGTATTTCTCTTTCTCACTTCAGATCTGTCCAGGCGATAGCCTTTTCTGGGTGGAACTGTCGACCTCTGTCCAGCACTGATTGCTGGTCACTTTTGTCTGATATTTTCGATAGCCTTTTCTGGGTGGAACTGTTGGCCTCTGTCTAGCACTGATTGCTGGTCACTTTTGTCTGATATTTAAACCTAAGGTTCTGCTGGTAAGAAGGAGGACTTGATCCAGATTTGAGAGCCATCTGACCTCAGGTTCCTGAGTTATCATATTTCTCTCTATTTTCATCTTTTAGTGACCTGCAGATTCTGGTATTACAATCGGTAAACTTATTACTTGCTGTTGGTATTTTCTGGACTGTTATTACATTATTCTATTGATCTGAATCTAATTGGACTCCTATTCTGTTCCTGGTTTAATTCGAAGGGACTACTGTTGACTGGAATTCTATTATCCTTATTTTCTTGAGATCGATATTCTGATTTCTGTTCTATTGGTGGGAGTGGACTGGTTGTTCTTTGGTTTAAAAGTTCTTGTTGTTTGGGTCTAGTTTGAGCTTTTCAAATCTAATCCTACATTAAGAGGTATCAGATCTAGGGAGGTCAAGAAGAATGCCACTAAACCAAACACTTCAGCACCCCCAAGAGCCACAGCTCCTCTAGGTGAAGTGAAGATACCTCTATTCAAACCAAAAGAACTTGAAGTCAAGGTTCACATTCAAAAGATAGTTCTTGAAGCTTCAAAGACTGAAGGTCAAGAGTTAGAAGATTTCACTGAAGAGGTCTATCTTAATGTAGGGTTAGATTTGAAAAGATCAAACTAGACCCAAACAACAAGAACTTTTAAACCAAAGAACAACCAGTCCACTCCCAACAATAGAACAAAAATCAGAATATCAATCTCAAGAAAATAAGGATAACAGAATTCCAGTCCACAGTAGTCCCTTAGAATTAAACCAGGAACAGAATAGGAGTCCAACTAGATTCAGATCAACAGAATAATGTAATAACAGTCCAGAAACTACCAACAGCAAGTAACAAGTCTACCGATTGTAATACCAGAATCTGCAGGGCACTAAAAGACGAAAACAGAGAGAAATATGATAACTCAGCAACCTAAGGTCAGATGGCTCTCAAATCTGGATCGAGTCCTCCTTCTTACCAGTGGAACCTTATGTTTAAATATTAGACAAAAGTGACCAGCAATCAGTGCTGGACAGAGGTCGACAGTTCCACCCAGAAAAGGCTATTGCCTGGACAGATCTGAAGTGAGAAAGAGAAATACCTGGACAGCAATACTCCGTGAATAAAATATGGAATAGAATAACAAACTAGTGAACCCCATCACAGCCCAACTAAAAAGGAAACTAACGAGTAATCCCGTACTCAATCTTAAAACCCCTCTTTTAGATCCATAAAAGTGACCAAATACACTCCAAACCACATGGACTGAAGGCCCAACGCATATACAACTCAGCCCTAGGCTTAGTCCTAATAAAACAAGCCTAGTTTGGTAATTAATCTGCATCACCCATGTGCCTATCTTCTATCCATATTTTAGGCTCATTAAAGTGGCCCATTACAATGGATTGAAGGCCCACGTAGCCCTACCCAAGGCTTATTTCGAATAAAATAAACTCATTTATGTGAGTTTTCTACATCTTTCATAAATGAAGCTTTTCCTTTCTGCTATATGTTAAACTAGGAATGAATGTATCAGCACTGGACTAAATAAAAAACTGTATCTATGTCATATTGATTCAATTCATGCATAAAGCTGTTATGTGTGTGTAAACTATTAAGCATTCTTGAATTGGCAGATAGCTGGAACTGACAAATTTGTCAAAGTCATTGACTTTCTTCGTCGACAACTTCACAGGGACACACTGGTAAATTGATTTTCGATGGATGATTTCCGATTTAGTATATTTTTTCATTATCACTGATAATTGACCACCTTTTTTTTTTCATGTTTTTTTTTTCTTTGCAGTTTGTATATGTCAACAGTGCCTTTTCGCCAAACCCAGATGAGTTGGTTATTGATCTGTATGATGTGAGTTCTTAGTTCTTAGAGCTCAATATATTGGCACATAAGTGTATGCCATTGCTAACATGACAAAAATTAATTTTTATTTCTCTGTTATCATTTCTTTTGTGTGACTAGCTTCTTTACTGTTTTCTTATGCGTATGTTTACTGTTTTCTTTTGCGTATGTGGGCCTTTGGCTGGCTGTGGGTTTGCTTAATTGGTTCAATGTTTTCCACTTATTTGTTTTCTGCTGGTATTGCTGAATGGGAAGTCTTAGAAGGAGAGACTAAAGCAGATTTCAAGGGAACCTTAGTGACAACAACGTTCCATTTTTTTTCTCATATTGTTATTTATTTCTTATGGGAAACAGCAACTCAGACCTTCATTCAGCAATACGGAAAATTCGTGTCAAATATATAGCAGATTTGGGTGCTCTAGCCAAAATGAATCCTGTTCGGCTATTACCTTCTCCATTACTATGTTCTCATTCGCAGGAATACTTCTGCAGGAAAAAATGTTAGGTTTTGCTATCTGGAGAAAAATGGCTGAAGATAAAGTGTGGAACAGCTGCTCTTTTTTATTTTCTTCTTTTTCTTTTACTAACTCATACTAGGTGATGGACCCAAGAGCTTTTCAGCTAGTCCCATATTATTTTCTTTGTATTCCTTTAGCCAAGGCCTTACTGGGTGAAGCAATTAACTTGTTTATTAACACAGGCCAAAGGACCTAGATTTTCTTGTGCTTTTGACATTAAAACCAAGGCAAATAAAATGCCCAGGCCTTGACAAACGACAATGACGTAGTGAACTTAAACTCTCTGGACTGGATATAACTAACCAGGTGGACACATTTGAGAGATCCATGTTTATGCTTTATACTGGATTAACTTGTTTCCTCTTTTGTAATGTCAGTACTATAAAACACCTTTTCCCTTTCTGATGTGTGTATAGATGATTAGTTTGCCTGTAATCATTAAAGAAATGAAGATTGTATCCCTTCTTAGTCTATATGTGCTTTTTAACTTCAGCTTATGGAACATGATGGCTTCCGTGCTATTTTCATTTAATGAGATGATACCTATGTTGTATATACATCATGGTAACAACTTCCACTCTGAAATTACAGAATTTTGGATTTGATGGGAAGCTGGTAGTTAATTATGCTTGCTCCATGGCATGGGGTTGAAGAACCAGTGGTAGATTCTAAGCTGTATTGCTGGTAAGTATAGCCATTCATTTCCATGTTTCCTTCTCAAGGTTAACTTTTGTGTTTCAGTGAATGTCAAACTTGTATTCTTGATGCCTACAAGTTGCCTTCATAGCATATATCTGAAACAATAAAAGATTGGTCCACACTGAGATCTTTAACTGGTGATTATGATATGTAGCAAGATGTAATTGTTAGAAGAACAATACTTAATCGGGGCGTTGGGGATTCTAGTTTTGGTGGACAAATTTAATTACAATATTCTTTTGGGTCTGGGGTGGTAGATGTGATGCCCTATGTATATCATAGTTGTCAAGGCGTCGCCAAGGCGTCGCCAAGGCGTCCAGGCGGTTTGCCTGGGGCCTAGGCGACAGCCGCCTTGTTGCACTGCATGTTGCTTTCTGTTTCGGCACTTATTTATGCCAAATATCATTCAAGTAAATGTTTTTAATATTTGTTATTTCATTTACTTAAGATATTATTCATAAATAAGCAAATACCCCCTATTTGAATCCAATAAAAATAGTTTAAAAATCAAATTCCAAAAGGATAAAAAGTCAACCCCCCAGTCCAAGAACAAAAACTGGATTTTGGTTATAGGGACGATTTTCAACTTTTAAATGCTAGGGTTTTTCTCAATTATGAAAATTTTATAAATTCTATCATGTTAAAACATTGCTAAAAACCAAAAGTCCGGTAAAAAAATATTTTGTTTTGATATTCATAAAATTATTTTCATTCAGGCGATTTTAACAGTATTCGCGCACTTAAAAATAAGTTTGACTGAAGCATTACTTTGTCATTGCAACTCAGATTTAAGTAATCTTAGACTTGTTAGAAAGCTGGTTTTATATTATAACTAATACAAAAAGTCTCATGTAAAAATAAAATCATTTGACCAGTCAAACTTTTTATAGAATAAGAGCATTTCTCTAAATGTTGATTTTTTATAACTTAATATGACTTAATGTTAATTTTTTATGGTTTGATGTGGCTAAATGTTGATTTTTAATGACTTGATGTGGCTTAATCTTGATTTTTTATGATGCAAGGTATATATAACTTACTAAATAATGTTAGAAAATAGGAAAAATAAAAAATAACACTTGTTCGCCTAGTTCGCCTTAAGGCGGGCGCCTTCTCGCCTAAGCGCTTAGATAGCCCTCCACCGCCTTGGTTTGCCTTGGCGCCGTGACAACTATGATGTATATAATACTTAGACATGTAACAGGCAGGGTTTAGATAATTGCCCGATATCTACAAGTTAGTCTCTTTATTGCTTGCTGGAATTTTTTATTTTTCAAGGAAAAGGAAAAATCCTGTCCTGAAAATGTTTTCTGTTTCTCCTTTTCTCATAAGTATAAAACCTTCTTCTTTGTCTCCCGCCTTGTTACTTGTCATATGCAGACTGAACCAAAATTATGAAGGAGCTTACATTTCTCTCTCCCTCCTGGTACATGTGAAATAACAACAATGATTTGGAAAAGGACCTCCTAAAAAGCTTGCTACAGTTGAAATACACTGGTGTTGCCTTGCATTCTTGAATAAGGCACATTTTTTCTTCTTATCTTTGTATATGATCTGGATTGCCAATAGGTAATTTATCAATTGTGATGTGGTACATTGGCCAATTGATTCTGTTACCAGTGTAATATTAAAGTTGATATTCTTGTTCCTTTCCTACAATGTAGACTGTTGTACCCGTATGTTATTATTGCTTCCATTTGTTCCTTCACCAATTGACTGTATGCTCATTTGATCTGCTGCTCTGATTTATGTTACGATGGAAAATTCCATGGAAACCCAGCAAACTAAGAAACAATTCAAAGTGTCAATCAACTGTAATTTGTCCCTTGAATTGGTATTTTTTCCTTATTTCAAAAGAATAAGAAAAAGACATTAGTTTTGCCTACTTGGCATTGATAGAGGATGAATTACGCGGACTCCTGTTTTCTTTTTTCTGCCTTTTTTGTTAATTTAACTGCCTCTGGTTACTTACCTTCCTTTTTTGGTATGTTGAAGATATAAATATCTATTATCCATTCTCGAACTGGACTCCTCAGTCTTTTAACCTTGTCATGCTTTAACTTTCCCCTTGTGATTTGAGCCATAACTCTATCAGTCTATAGGTTAACTCTTCAATCTAATTTGGGTTTTGTACAACATTACTGGCATTAGCTGAAATGGTTCCAAATGAGGAAGAAACTCCCTTACTTTCGGATATTGTCTTCTCAGCTTAACCCAAAATACTGTGGACCAGACTAAAACAGAGGATTATGATCCTCTCCAGCAGTGCTGGGCACGCGGCACAGCACAACACCTGGGCACAGACCCCAAGGGGTTCTCACCCGTTAAATGCGGATGCGTAGTAGGTGCCAAGTGCGGCTGGAGAGGATCTGAATTCAAATAGAGTTGAATGGTGAAAGGGGTTGATTCAGATGAGAGGTTGGCGTTCCCACTTTGTACAAAAAGAGTGTAAATAGGTTCGATTTGGTTCAAGATGTAATGAAAATAATTTGAACAGATTATTAATTGTTTTTATTTTTCTTTTGCGAAAATATCCTCTACGGTGGTGGTAGAAATCGGTTCCAATTTCTTAATCGAATTGGTCATCGGTTTCTCCTTTGCAACCCAGAAGACATAGCTCGAGTTGTCAAAGCTGCTTCTCTTTCCTCGAATCTCATGGTTGCTGCCAGAGGTAATGCCCAGTACATTAAGGGTCAGGCCATGGCGGAGAAAGGATGCATCATAGACATGAGGTCCATGGAAGCTCTAATCAATGTAGCAACCTCTGATGATGGCTCTTTAGCTTACATGGACGTCGGACGAGAGGTATTGTGGGAAGATGTACTCTGGAACTCAGTGTTTTGTTTGGACTAGTTCCCAGGTCCTGGACTGACGATCTCGGGTTGACTGATCGGCGGATTCAAGGAGAGAATCTTTAGGGCCCATTTGATAACGTTTCTGCCGTTTTTTGTTTCAAGAAACGGCAGAAACATAAATTTTCGATTTTAGAAACAGAAACGGAATTGAAGGTGTTTGATAAGTCATGTTTTTAGAAGTTGATAGTAACTAATGAAAAAATGGCCACAAGTCGTTTCCAGAAACGGAGAAACAAGTTTGGGTCGTTTCTTGAACCATAAATAAGTAAAAATTTCTATTTCTATTTCTGAAAATAAGTGAAACGAAACAGTTTTATCAAACGCTTTTTATTCCGTTTCTGTCGTTTCTGTCGCGTTTCTTGAAACGTTATCAAACGGGTCCTTAGTTTCCTCTTCAAGGAGAGGAATTGAAGGCCCAAATATTGGCTAAACTTGGAAAGGAAGTAACAAAATTTATGATTAAATATATAAGAATATTTTGGAATTATAAACATAGAAGAACATTTAAGGAGGAAGATCTCTTTGATTTATAGGATTTCCTTTTCAGACTTGTTGATCATCTCTGTCGCTATATATAAATCTCTTGCGGACTCTTTCCAATCGGTGTTTCTGATTGTTGAGTTCATCATGGCTAGCTTAGCTTATCTATCTCAGTCAGTCTTTGAGGTTTCCATAGCTCTTTTCATTCTAGCCTCATGTTTGAACTGGAATATCTGCAGGGCTGATCGATGAGGAGCCCTCATAGCTGCACTACTCATGATCATCAGAAACAACATGCGGCGTAGTAGTAGTAGTGAAGGCAATGTTGATCATGACAGACATGGTTGCAGTGATGACATTTTAATAGAGATTTTAATTTGCTTGCCACTCAAATCAATCTACAGATCCAAGTGGGCATCAAAGAGGTGGCACAACCTTATAGCACACCCTTCCCTAAAATTAGGGACTCCCAACAAGAAGCAGCAGCAGTAACAATAGCCGAAGCCTCATCTTGGGCTTCAATCGAATCCCAACAATGACCTACCTCTTTCTTGTAATGGGTGGCACATAGCCACCGCCACCTATTTGGACATTCTTGGCACCACCACCACCACCTATTTGGAGATCACCGTCACCATCAACACCACTACCATATTTTGTTCTTCATGGAAGAAGAATCTCCAATGTTATTGGTAATTTCAGTCTAGTGGTTTTCCATCCTCATAATCCAGACGCTGTGTTTATCAATTTCGATGGTTACATCTTCCTCTATCACCTCAACGCTACTACAGAAATTTAATTGAGAGCTTAATTCCCTTATGGCAGCAAGAATCTCATGCTATTAAACTACCAATGATTTTGTACAACGAAAAATGAATAGATCAAAACGGTAAGAAGATCCCACTTTTTTGGTTGTTTTCTTCTTTTGCTTACCAATGCCATCAGAATGAGGATTTCCGCATGGTTGCATGGAAACGGATTTAATCTGAATAATTTTGATAATTGGATTGTTTACATCACACAACACATGTCCTACGGGCCTTGCACGCATGAGCTGCAACATTATGGGTGTCAATTGGTTCGGTTTTGGTTCTTCGGTTTGGTTCTAAATCATGGTAAAGTGGACCATAATTGAACCAAGAACCGACTCGACCCCATATTTAGATACTCAAACCGATTCAATTTGGCTCAGTTCGGTTTCGGTTTTAATTCAGTTCTAATATGCAATTTTAATTTGGTTTTGTACTTCAGTTTTAATTCGGTTATGAAAATGATTTCACTTTTGAACCCATGACTGTGATGGACCAAAGGCCATAATGAGCTCAAGTTATAGGCCTTATGACCATTGGTAACTTTAAAATTGTCTTAGCATGTAAATATGTGATGATAAATTGCAAAAAAATACTCTTGAATTTTCAAAATTGAATATTGAAAAAATCTCACTTGAGTATACTACTATTCTAGTTTTTTTTTTCTTCATTTTTTTGATTTTAAGACAATTTGGTTTGGTTTCAGTCCGAACCAACGGTTTTTACACTAAAAATCGAAACCAAACCGAATTGAGAAGCATACTCACGTACTCAAATCGAATTTAAACTGAATTAAATTTGATTCAGTTTGGATCAATTAATCCGGCTCAATATCGATTTCAGTATTTGGGTTCGGTTCCCAATTGACACCGTTAGGCAACATGCACCACATAACACGCACACTAGTTCGCATGGATGCTCATGAGATGGTGATGATATAGTGTAAATGGGCCTGATGGTTGACGCAATGAAGTGATGTATGATACCGCAAGGATGTTCCTTACAGGGGGAAAAAAAAAAAGGATGATGCAAGGATGGCATGAATGCATTTATGCAATGATGCTGATGGTTTTGTATGGTTGGAGTATTGTTGGGTCTAAATTGTCTGCAAGAGTGATGAGGTGTAATGAGCATTCAATGGCTAGAGGGTCAGTAAGCATTCAACAGCTGGGAGAGTCCGATCATATGTCCCAATCTAGATGCTTACTACACCTTACCACCACATCGTCTACGATTTTGAAGTAGTATTGTTGATATGTATGCATGGAGGTATGCCATGTGAAGTGGCATGGTAGCCATTTGGGCGATAAGGATGGCCATGGTAAGTGGTGCATTTTATTTTATTTTTTTAAATGGGAGAAGGAAGACAGCCAAAATATAGGATACAAGTCAAATTAGCAAAAGAAAAAAAAATACATGGACCAAAATGATAAAATGATACATCGTAAAATAAGTTTTTCATTCCTTGAAGTGAAGGTAGTACAGTGTAAATCTGGATGGTACCACCATCTGATTCTTCATATGGTATTTCCTCTGAATCGTCAACGTGATCAATCGACTCAGTATCCTTCAATTCCGTCTCTCCCACTTGAATGAGATCAATTGAAGAAATTATATGCCAATCGAAAATATGAAGACAGTAACAGACATACATGGCACACAGCCATGGGCGATTCTGGCAAAGCGCCATGGCACAACCATTAGGCCATGTGGCCTATTAGCACGGCATCGGGTAATGAAAGGCCAATGAGGTTCACGCATTCATGCCTTGGATATACACCAGATCACACGCAAGGGGAAGGGTTGGTGTAGTTTTGCGTTGGAATGGGTAAAATTGTCAAAATGTCTTCGTACACGGGAATGAGCGTAACTTTCTCATTTTAAGTCCAAATCAAAAGCAATTTTTTTAGATGTACTCTATTTGAACTCAAGAACGTGGCTGTGCAGGAATAGGAAGATTTTGGGGAGTTAAAGCCCCTGATTTTTAAGAAACCCAAAAAGGGAGTAGATATGTCTATTGGGTGAACACTGAATCCTTCCATTTTACCATTCTTGGGGTGCATTGAAACCTAATTGAATGTCAATGATAATTAATGACATCTATTGAAGGCTAAGTGTTTGATGATTTGCCAAAGTGAGATGTGAGATTGGATGTGTAAATACATTAAATCTCTTTAACCAATTCTTTTGTGTTGATTGGAGTCATATGTGATGTCAAAGAAGGTTTGTGAGGTCTACTGAAGATTAGAAGTGGTATTTGCTAGGGAATGAGAGAAAATTGAAAATGAAGGGAAAGGTACTTGTGTGGGTGATTAGAATATCGAGAAGGACTTCAATGTGCATTAAAGAAGTTGTATGTGGTATCCCAATGTTGAAGAAACCCACTTCTTGATGGAGAATTGGTGATGATGATGAGTTTGCTCAAGTGACTTGTTCAATTAGGTAAAGTTTCTTAATCCCTATTTGTTTTAAGTTATGCAAGTTGAATAGAGTTGTATGTATAGTTATAGATTGTTATTGTGCTGGGGGTTTGAATTTTATCATTTAAAAAGTGCTTGTATGGGACTTGTGAGTGGGTGCTCACAAGTTGTTTGATGTTTGTGTAGTATTATCTAGGCTCCCATAGTTGTAGCTGTATATATTGGGTAGTAGCTAACCTCAATTTTGTATTATTAAAATCAAATCAAGAAGAGTGTAATGGTCAATATATGAACCCTGTGTGGGTATTGTTCTGAGGAGTAGGCACATTCGTTAAACCACGTAAAACCCCTGTGTTGTGGTTGATTCCATTTTACTTTGAATAGAAGTGTTATGCTTATGTTTTTACAGAATGACTGTGCATTCCTTGTAACCAATAAACGCATCAACAATAAGTAGGCCCAAACTATTCTCCAGCAAAAAGAGCCCTTTGTTTCTTCAGATGAACCTAAGAATATCATGTCTTGATCCATAATGGCAAACCCTTTTGTGAATCATGGAACATTGTTCAAACACATTGATGAGACTTGGAAGGATAATTCCTCTTTGTTGCCTTCTTATCTTAACCAGCGCGCTCTAGCCAGGTTACTGGGCTCGACAAGAGAGCTTTGACCACATGGATGTGACCCTTAGCCTCTTCTACAGGTGGTTCCATGCATGTGAGAGTTGTGCGAACTTCCGCATTCAAATTACTTGTCCAAAGATAATTTCTTAGGCTAAGGGGTGGATGGAGGAGGAGGAAAGTGGGTCCAAGTCATTGTAGACATCAGTAAGTAATTAAATCCTCCACTCACTCCTTACTCTTTTCTTAGAATCTGTACCTAATCCTTATATTTTTAACTATCTTATTCTCCCTTCCCTGCAATCTGATCATGTATAAGTAATTTGTGGATCAATTTTCATTGATTTATGTTATTATATAAGTGTATGTACTCATGTTTTCTGATTAATCTTTTAATTAATTTATGCTATTATATAACTATATTTTATATTTCTAGGTCTAAATTACAAGGGATGGTGAAAGGTTTACGGCAGATTAGTGTTGAAAGGAAATAAAAGAAATTAAGGGAGGAATAAGGGGAGGGTACTTGAGACTCTGAATAGTACCAATAACGTTAACTTAAAAATAAAAAATAAAAGGATCAAACCAATAGACAATAACTCCACTTAACCCAACTAAATGGGGGTCAATTACATGAATACTTTCCCTCCAATCAGTCATATTCGACGCCATACTTGATATAAGGCCTAGGCTATGCATGTCTTTCAATCTAGACCACAATCTTGAGAACATTCTCTTATAGATTTAGGTGTCATAAGGAAAACTTGTACCTTTTGATCTATGCCACCCCTCTTTAATTAACATGGGACAGTTACAATGTTAGTGGTGGTTTGTTTAAGATCAGAACTCGATTGCCTACACAATACCATAATCTATATTTCCTAGGTCCCTATCTGGTTTGCTCCAAGCCAAGCATAAATGTGAATTTTCCCAAATGATGGGGGAACTTGGAGAAAGAATTACATGCTGTGATCATGAAGTATGGTGTTGTAACTCTTTTATTTTCTTGGTTTCTCCTCTGACATGATTCATGTGGACGCCCCAAAATCTTGTTTCGATTCAGCTTAGGAATGGACTATCTGCCAACCTCTTATGTCCGTAAGAGGTAGCTAATAGCCCATTTAGAAATAGAGTGTGCTACTGCATTCTATTAACAAAAAAAAAAAAAAAAAAAGGACTGCAAGCACCTTACCAACAATGGTAGCATCACAACAAGATGATCAGAAGCAATCATTTAAAGGCACCGCCTGTGATCCAGAATGAGACAAGCAATCCATCAGCTTTATGGAGAAAAGAAGATAGATGCATCAGTAAAGATGGTGAACGAGTCATCCGAAGGGGTCCTCGAAGTAGAAGATTGATCCAATGGCTGTTTTGAATGCTCTTTGCAAGGAGCAGACCCCGAAATCAAGGAGAGAGCTTTATCGACATTCCTGCAAACAACATCTAACCAAACTCTAAAAGAAATAAAATAATGATGTTGAAGACTCCTATGAAAGAAACTATCATGCACCATCTCACTGGTCTCCTAATTATATTTTGACCAAATATATGAAGGGTTCTGATTTGTTTCTTCTAGCTTTTGGTTAGGAGTCATGAACATTCTTTTCGGAAAAAAAAATAAAAATGAACATTCATAACGACCCCACATGCCAAATTGGCTAATTGGCAAATCACGTTCCATGATCCTACATTCTTTCTATTTTCGATTAGTTGGTGGCTGGGCTTGGGCCTTGGTCTCTGGAATAGAGGAATCCAACGATCATTGAATCATCTCTCCTGAATTTGAAAGACAGAAGGAGTTTTGTGCAGAAAGGAAATATCAAGGAAAAGTAAAGGAACGTGGTCTACACAGCGCTTTTATATGTCCATCTTTCTCTTCTCATGTATGCATCTTTAACCTTTGTTTGAGGAAGGAGAGAGAAACACGGGAGTGCTAACATAGAGAGAACAACTTCCCATAAAAATGAAGTTAGTGGCATAATCATTTGGGATAATGAATATAAAAGTTTTGAGAAATGTTTTCAGCGGGAGAGCGGTTCCTGCACATGCATGTGAAGGCCAATAGAAATGTACGAAGAAACATCAACAAAGATGTCATTTTTTCATTTCATGGGGATGGACAAATTCGAAATGACCATGACTAGGTAATCTGGCATAAAATTGATCTGGTCCTCGGTGTTCCATATTGTGTGGCTTGGCTGGTGGGAAGTGTGGGCCAAATGTCAAGTCCACAACTACTAGGTCAGCCGAACCATTAGCATCATGATTTGTGGAATTTGAATTGGACCAGGTGAATCATCTGATTCAAATCATATTCAATCGAGTCTAAGCCTGATTCCAATCAATTCTTGTAATATATATACTAGTAAAAACACACGTGCATTTGCACGTGTGGCTTTTGTGTGGTGTGTGTGTGTGTGAGAGAGAGAGAAAGAGAGAGAGAGACCCATACTGCATGTAGTCATCTAACTAATATGTCCTCATTGACTTGTGATAGTAAACTCAATATTGGTACATAACATGTTGGGACGGCATGGAATTTGAAAAGGCAATTTTTTTTTTTAATGTTAATCTCTAAAATAGTGTAACAATGTAAATGATATATGATAATTCAACGAGGGTGATACTTAGCTTGGAAGCATTAACTATGACTTTGGGGAAGGGTTTCAGATATGTTTGGTGGTTTCAACTAAAGAACTTCTATGTTTAAGAAAGTGTAAATGAATCCAAAGTCAAATAATATTGTTGAACAAAAGTAGAGAGCATGCTTGATCAAATAAGGTGTGCAACCCAACTAAGTTATTCCAGTAGAAAAAAAAGGGTCAAAGTGATGTACTAGGCAATCACATTAAAGGCATGCCCAGGTGAGCTCTCTCTCACTGTTTGGATATATTTAATGGCAACGAATGAGGGCACCTTGGTTACCCATAAAGAGAAAGCAACATCCATAATGTTTTAGAATACTATTTTGAATCTAAAAGTGCATAATAGTATATAGAAACCAAGAAACAAGTAAGTACATTTATTGAATACTAACTATGATTTAATTTGCAATAAAAAGGAGTCTTTGAAGTAGTCATTATTTCTAGATGTATCTTTGGTTCTTGTATATAATGGAACTGGTAAACTCTAATTTTGACTCATGATGGTGAATATAGCCATTGAGTATTATTATTCAGGATATGGAATGATTTTACATCATCATGATAGTTTTGATTTCCCAGTGCATAGGACAGTTCTTGTCTATATATAGCCGAGGAAAATACATGTACTTTCCTTAGAGCTCCTAGCCATGCTAGAGGTTATAAAGTTTCATTATCCTAAGTTTTTCAAAATATTGGAGATAACGTTTGAAACCAAATACTTTACCTACATTTCACGGTGATGTTGCCTGGAAATCAATTTTCATTGCCTACAACTAAGTAGTTTTATATATATGCATTAATGAGAAGTAACCTTCATATAAAGCTCATCTAGTGTAGCTTTTAGTTATAGCCTAGTTTGATATAACAGATAAGATTTTTCTGAAATGTTATATTCGTTGTTCCTAAATTTTGAATTCTATCCATGTCGCTTAACCTTAACCACTTTTCCACACCGTCCATAGGGTTTGGGGAAGTCCAACTACATTGCATTACTAGAATCCATATGGTATATTAACTATCGCAAAAGAATCCATATGGTATAAAAATTGTTTCATTTTCCATCTAAATGCATTTTCTTTTTATTTTGATCACTCACTAGTTTAGATCCATTATAATTCAGTTATATTCTCTAGAATCAATCATAGATTTCATAGCATACGACTTGAACACTAGCAAGGCAACAAGTTCGTTAGCTATGCTGACCGATTTACCTTAGATTTATTGCAAGTGTCTTTAGACCGCTTTGTGCCCCTATACCAACCGTGAATTGTCCGAGTCACTGAAATCAGAATCGGAAAGTAATCTTTTCCCTCTCTTTAAATCACTTGGCTTTCCCGCTTTCCGAAAATACAGATATCCCTCAAAGCAAGTCTGTAAGCAGAACGAGTAGAACACTCTGAGGATTTCGCCATTAGAGATTGTCGATAGCTTCTCTTTTTTTTTTTTTTTTATTGTCTTCATTGTTTATTTTTCTTTTCTTAGAAGAAATTTGTTCGATCACAAAGGAATTGATCATAATTTTGTTATCTTGTTCAAGAGCAACAGCATGTAATCATTTCCCACTTTTCGAAAATACAGATATCGCTCAAAGCAAGTCAGGAAACGAAACGAGTAGAACACTTTGAGGATTTCACCATTAGAGGTTTTCAATAGCTTATTTTGTTTCTTGGTTTTTTTTTTTTTCTTTTTTCTTTTTCTTTTTAATCTTATAGGTTCTTTGATATTTATTAAACTGATCTTAGCTTTGTTATCTTTTCAATCTTTGCAGAGCAAGAGTTACCAAAGATGGATCATCGTCCACTTGAGATAAAACAACTTAGCGACCAGGTCCTGCAACAGTATCACGAGATTCATAGGCCCATGATCAATTGAGGAGATGCTGTGACGAACTGAGACGTTACCAAGAAGAGTTGGTTGAGACCCAGCAACAGCTCACGCTTTGTAGAGGAAAACTTCAGAGTTCAGACTTGTCAAGATAATCTGCACCTCTACCAGTATGAACTCAGGTCACTACAGCCCCAATACAAAATGGTAGGATGTCCCTACCTACGCCAAGGAAATTGCAACTATCCACACTATGTGCCGATGCCTGAGCCAGACAGGATCAGAGAATAAGCAAGAAAATGTGCCCCTACAAGATTGAAATGTGTCCAAATCCATACTGTGAACTCAAGCATGGCCCTCCATCAGAAGCTGATCATAATATAAAAATCAAGCCTTGCTACTACTAATACGAGAAAGGAAATTGCCTCAAAGATAGTGATTGTAATTTCTCACATGGTGGGGATTAGGAGTTCAGGATTTGTGATAGCTTCATAAGAACATTTACTTCCTTGTATTCAGTTAACTCTTTTTTGGAGTGTATTGTAACTGTTGAGATGAACCTTGTGCAAATACTCTGGATTAAACTTCCCAGTGGTTTTAAAATATAGAAGTGTCCTTAAACCATATGTCGGTAACTCGTACAAACCTCAGAAGACAAGTTGGTTTCTCCTTTTTGTGTGGCCATATTGGTGGGTAAGGGCCGTTTCAACGGCAGAAATATAAATTTTTGTTTTTTGGAACAGAAACGGAATTTCGGGTGTTTGATAAACATTTGTTTCTTGAAACATTTCTTGTAGAATTTTTTTTTTTTCCTTCCCAGAGAAGACTTGCCAAAAAGCTGGCGAGGTAAGATCGCCGCTTGATCTGGTCAACTGATTTCTAATGCACAATACAAAACAAAAAAATAATTAAACAAAATTAAACTAGACTCATAAACTTCATGCGCATGGAAATCCACAGTAGCAGAGAAGTACTTGTGCAGAGAAAGAAAAATCATTCCAAATAAAAAAAAATCGAGAAATAGTAACATAGGTGAGGGTAATCAATAATGGTTAAAATCACTTACCTGCAGGCGTTCCCCTTACTATCTTCGAGATACGGCTTCGATTCACTCCAATCTGTAGAAGTCGAAAAACAGTAGCGAAAATGGCTCAAAAAAACCCTACCTACATATATCCACAGCTTTCTACAAAATTAGAATAGAAAAATGCAAACTCAAAACATTCACTAACCGAAATCATAAACCTGCAACAAGAATCTAGGGTTTCTGTCGAAATCGGAAGAAGATTTTGCCTACCGAATAGAGAAGAGATCACTGGCATAACTTGAAGCTCAATCGACCTCGCCTCTCTTGTATAGTTCCCTTTTCTTCCTTTACAACTCACTTGTGGTATGATTTGCAGCTCCCTGTGACAAATCTTGGCAGATGAGAAGACATGACGGAGGTTCACGGGTGCTCCAGTTGTCTTCACGAGGGTGAAAATCAGTGGAATCGCTGCTTTGGGAGGTGCAGCTATGCTGAGTGGTACGATGGAAGAGGTTGTGTTCACAACAGAGGGAATGGGGCACCGTTGACTGTCGAAGGAAAATGTCGGGTTTTGGGGTTAAAATGGCCCTCATTTATGTTTCAAGAAACGGCGAAATGAGTTCCATTCATTTCGTCATTTCTATTTCTTGAACCATAAACCAATATAAATTCTTATTTATGTTTCAAAAAACGACAGAAACGGAGCAGGTTTATCAAATGCTTTTTATTCTATTTCTGTCGTTTCTTGATACATAAACAGTAGAAATGCGTTTCTGGAAACATTATCAAACGGGCCCTAAGTATTCACTTTGGTCCAAATAGAAACTAAGGGTGTCAAAGCTAGGGACTTTACAAACCATTCTAGAAGGCATTGAAAAGAAGTCGGTATTGAAAGATCCGAGCCTCTATAAGCCACTAAGACAGTATGTATTTTTTAAATGGTTGCTTTCGTTCATCATCCTCATGTAAGTTATTAAACTTTTGTTTTATCTTTACTATTGGTATCCAAAGTTCAGGAAATCAATAAGAGCCATTGTCATTACAAGATTGAATTGTGTCAATTACCTAAGTGTAACCTCAAACATCTATAGCCGATGAGTGAGTGTAATTACAGGAAGAAGCCATGTTTTTGGATTACAGAAAAGGTAAATATCATAATGAGAACGATTATACATTTGCACATGTTGATTCAGATTGTGGAAACCAAGATTAAATTTAAAAAGAACTAGTATACATTGTAAAGTACTTGAATATCAACTAATCAGTAGCAAGATAGTGTCCTATCCATAAGAATTATGATGTTGCTTTGCTGCTTTGCTACTACATATATTAAGAATTTAGTTTATTGTATTGGAGGATTTTTTTAATACTACATACATTAGGAAAAGTACTTAAAATTTTCTTTACTACATACATTAGGAAGTTATTGTACTGTATTGGAGAATTTAACTAATAATCATACATGAACTTTCATACATTATTTTCACTTTAAATTACATGAAGGCATTGAGGCATTTTCCAGATTAATCTCATATTATGATATAGTTCGCTTTGCTATGTCGAGCTCTGATACCATAATGGACTTTTGAAGTTGGAAGACGAAGCTCTTGTTTCAAGAGTTAATACATTAACAAGCTTTTGCAATCTAATAAGATAAAAAGTTTTGAAATGCCAATATGTAATTTCTGGATTGTCAATATGCAATTTCTCCATTGTGATAGGGTACATTAACCAATTGATTTTATTGCCAGTGTATATATATTTTTCGCACTTTAATATTAAATGTAATATTCTTGTTTAAAAAGTTTGTGTGGTTCTTTCCCTACAATTTAGAAGTTGTTTTAGCTATATGTTATTGCTTCCATTTGTTCCTTCACCAATTGACTGAATGCTCAGTTGATCTGCTGTGCTAAATCCTGATTACCGATGACAAATTCGCAAGAGACCCAGCAAACTATGAAACAATTTTCAAAGAATGCAATCAACTGCAATTTGTCCACTGAACTGGCATCAAAATCCTTTCCTTATTTCAAAAGAATAAGAAAACAAACATCAATTTTGCTTACTTGGCATTGATAGAAGATGATCCACACCAACTCTTATTTTCTTTTTCTCCCCCTCCCCCTTTTTTAGGTAAATTTTAGTTTGTTAACTTACCTTCCATTTTGGTAGGCTGAAGATATATCTATTCTCCAACTAGACCCTTTCAAGTCTTGTAACTAGCTCATGCTTTAACTTTTTTTTTTTTTAAGGCTTTTGGCTTGACTAATCCCACAGGCCCATGACCCCACAACCGCATAGATCATGTCATATCGAGGTTGAATGAGAACCATTCAACTTTTACCGAAAGCAACGAAGAGCATTAAACACCTTATGTGAGTGGCTCCAAGGAGGTAAGAGGAGTCAAACTCAGAACCACATATTTTCTGAGGTGAAGGTCTCTTTCCAATTAAGCTATCCCCTTGGGGTTACTAGCTCATGCTTTAACTTTCCCTTGTAATTTGGCCATAACTATATTTCCTAAATGTTAACTCTTCAATCAATTTTTGAGCTTTATACAACATTACTGCCTCTCGTTGAAATGGTTTTTCCTCCTAGATCCTTCTAGAAGAGAGGGAAAAAGAAATCTGAATATTGACTTGTCACCAACAGGGAACTTAACTTGGTCACTCATCATATCAAATGATGAAATAGAGCATTCAGGGACAACATAATAATATTACAATGGATAACTATTATAAAGTGTCCTTGGATCTGGAATTGAAATAGAAATCCAAACCAAAGAGAGCATAAGTTAGGCAGGTTAACTCACCCAGTGGGTGGGATTGTTTTTCAAAAACATTTCTTTCATCATCACTATTATTCGCTTCAATGAAAATATTTTCTTTTTAAAATGGAGAGAAAAATGGATTCTTTAGTATTCATCCAATATCGTGCCATCAAACTATAAATTAACATTTTTAATTGAAAAAAAAAACATTATTTAAATTTGAAAATTGGCTGTATTTTGATTTTAAAGTGTCTAAATTAACATTAAAGAAAAGAAAAAATATCTCTAAGACACTGAGGGATCTCTCTCTCTCTCTCTCTCTCTCTCTCTCTCTCTCTCTCTCTCTCTCTCTCTCTCTCTCTCTCTCTCTCTCTCTCTCTCTCTCTCTCTCTCTCTCTCACACACACACACACACACACAAAAGAACCTTGCTGCCCTCCTGTCTCTGAATTCCTCCAAGTGTATCTCATTGGTGCCCTCCTCTATGATTCAACTAAACTAAGTTTTTGGAAAGAGATTGTTGTTGGGTTCGATGGCCTTTGCACCAATGCGGGAGCCATGGCCTTAGTTAGCAAAAACACTTGCAAAATGACATTTTCATTTCCTTTTAAAATGCGTTTTGCCATTTGTTTTTCAAAGATACAAGAAAAATGACAAACGGTAAGCATTTTCTTTTTTTTAAAACACCTCTCTCTCTCTCTCTCTCTCTCTCTCTCTCTCTCTCTCTCTCTCTCTCTCTCTTTTTATTCTTTTGACTAATTAAATACAATGACTTACTTAATTGAGTATATATCTCTCTCCTGAACTGCAATTGACCTTAATTTTTCGCTGACATAAAGATAATTCGAAGGGCTACATTTCTCATAATATCACCATCAACTCTAGTTCAATGCATAGACCCCAAAATTGAGCTACAAATTGATGCATCAATTGAAAAGTGTTTCTCAAGTGATGACTCTCAATTCCATCTAAACATGCATCACTTTAAGAGTATGTTAACTATGCTTACAGCATCATAGCTGAGCCACATTGCTCAATAGGACTTTGGACATGTTTTGCTGTAATGACATGAATTTAGAGTTGATGTTGGATGAATGTCTTGGAACTTAGATTGAGTTGTGGAATATATATGTGTGTGTGTGTGTGTGTGTGTGTGTGTGTGTGCTTGCGCGTGCGCATTCTTGAATGTCATAGTACTTCCCAAAAAAAATGTTTGATTTTTTTTAATAACATTAGATCAAGGTATTCAAGTAATAATTTCTCAATTTATATGAAAATATTGTCTTTTTTGTCTTATTTATTTATTGAAATCTACACGTTTAAAACTTGTATCATATGTTCTTTTTTTTTGCTAATGAGGAACCCCTCTAACCCATACGGTATTTTGTTCTTTTAATCGTACCGTTTGAAGTTTTTCATTGCTTAAAACCCATGCTGTCCATTTAAAATTTTTTTTCGTCCCCCTTTTCTAGTAACTATGGCCATGAGTCCATGTTTGAGCATCAATATGGGATGAAATTCTTGATTTTAGATGGGGCATGGTGATAATTTTGAGAACTTCTATGTCTCGGCGGAGGAACCACACCACCAGGTAGCATTCTTTTTCCTCAAAATTTTATTGTTTCTCTTTTATTTCCCATTTGATGGAAAATGTCAACGAATGCTTCAGTTTCTGACAAACCCTACTTCATTAGAAGCATTGATGCGGGCAATTTATTGATTTTTTTGCCCTAAATTTAGCATTGGACTGGTACCAAATTCAACCTATATTGACATATCCAACTTGTTACATGCCAATCTTTGGTGGAAGTGGCGAGATGTTAGCAAGGTTCTAGAACACCGGAATGGTGTCATGGAAACAGTCAAGTCCAAAATCGTTCTAATATCATTCTGGAACAATCTGAAACAAACTATATTGAATAGATCTATTCCTCCTTTAGAAAAACAGTTTTTATTACAAGTTTACCCTTAGACTCTACATGTGGAATGGGATCGAAAAGTATAGGATTAGAGATCGATCATGGCTGATATCATTTCAATCCAATCATATTGATCATTCCATTCCATTTTTTAGAACCATGGATTTTAGTCAGTCAACCAATTTTTATCCGATGATTCAGGTGAGACCAGCCGATCCGATACCAAAACTTCAAACCATGTACCATACCCAACTGAAACCTAGCGGGTTTTTTCAGAAAATCCAACAAATATGGGCCCAAATACCTTCTCTTTTTTTTTTTTTTTTTTTTGTTCCCTGATAGCCCAACCCCTACCCACCGCGCCAAGTCAAGTGTGACAGAAGGGTATAAATCGATTCAGTTTTCGGTTTCAAAGATCGTATGAAAACTAAATAACAGCCATTCTAATCCGATTCCAACGGCACCCCATCAAACAAAAAAAAAAAAAAAAAAAGGAATCAGTGCTCGAAATTTTGCAAGTTCCATCGGAGTGTGAAAACCCATCAAATTTGATAGAAACAAAATGGCAACTTGAAATGAGAGGGATAGTCCTCTCACTTTCTTTCATCCTCCCCGAAGCTTCTTCTAGATAAGAGATAGGTGAGTGTTTTCTGTCCATGAGCGCAACCTCTTGCTATCTATCTGTCTTCTCTGGGTAAGAAAGTCATGTCATGTGGGAAGGAGAGAGATAAGAGAACAAGACATGCTAGCGCACCCTCTACTCCATGACTAAAAAACATTGTCCATAAGAAATAATATAATATTTAACCGATATGTTGATTTGCAACTGATGCTTTCTTTGTTAAAATTGAAACTGAATCGTTTTTATTAGACTTTTAAACCAAAACCGAACTGACTATGTATGGTATGGTTTTAGTTTAAACAAATGGTTTGATTCGGTTTAATAGCTCCGGTTTAGAGATGACCCTTGCTCATACATTTATCATCTTCCATGCATGAGGGTAGAGGTGTAAGTTTAGCCCTGATGATCCGAACTCACCCTAACCCACCCTGAACCCAAACCCTGTCTAACTCGACTATGAGGGCTAACCCAGCCCAATCTGACCCAATCATGTGTGGGGTTGGGTCGGGCCTAGGTTGAGGCATAGAAAACCCAGCCCAACCCTAACCCGCCCTAAGTCTAACCCTGATTATTATTGTGCTTTGTAGAATGCAAGTGTCTTTCCTAGTCAAGAGAGTTTCTTGTTGTTGCCATTGAATTTATTGTGTAATAAGAATATAATAAATAACAGTATAGTTAAAAGAGATATCACAAAGCCAAAGGAAAAACTCATCTCTACAGACATGAAATAAGGAATGAGAAGAGGTGGGGGCTTATAGTAGTTGAGTTTTTTTGTCCTTATATATTGGAAATTAAGCATTATTGTAGATCAAAATGAAATTCTAACAACAGTGAATGATTGGATTATGTCGTGATATGTTGACTTTTGATGGAGGGGATTAAAAAAAGGGTCACATGGAAAAATAGGGGCACATGGAATCTCCATAAAAAAATGATAAAATATCACATTCAATATAGTTTAATGGAGGAATTCATTTGAGGGTTTTAATTAACAAACAAGGTTTCAATTCATTTTAGGAATTGAAATCGAAATTGAATCGTATTTATCAGAATGTGATTCCACTAAGAAAACTAGTTAGGATCAACCCAATCCACCCCAACTCAACCCAGCCCAACCCTGAGCCCTATAGGGTTGAGCCTGAGCATGAACCTGGCAGGGTTGGATTAGGGTTTTAAGAAATTCGGCCCAACCCGGCCTTGTTTCACCCCTACATGAGGGTGCAGGCCGGCCTTAACCCCAC
Source organism: Macadamia integrifolia (assembly GCF_013358625.1). NCBI lineage: Eukaryota > Viridiplantae > Streptophyta > Magnoliopsida > Proteales > Proteaceae > Macadamia > Macadamia integrifolia. The sequence continues at coordinate 17,411,641 of NC_056560.1, forward strand.
AATGCTGCAAAATTTTGGTCCAAATTTTATAATGGGTTGGTCCATGTACTAGCCCAATTAAGGGCTACCTAGAAGTTGTAAATTTATACACAAGCAGGTGTGATCAGGTTCAATTCCGAACCCTTTGACATACCTTAGTCCCTACTAACCAGTTTAATTTGGATGGAGCCAACTATCCAACATTCAAAAGGTCTTATAATTCTATCCTACCACCATACTGGCCCAGTTGACTACTCAAACTATTAACAACCCTTACCCCCTGGATTTCCTCTCCAAGTCCAAAAGAACTGGAGAAAAAATAAAAATAAAAATAAATAAATAAAAAATAATAATAAAAAAAAGGTTGAAATTCCCCTATCGAATCTATTTAACATTTTAACTCTCTCTCTCTCTCTCTAACACACACACACACACACACACACACAAACAGAATGATAGCGTTTCTGGAGCGATTCTTACCTGAGAATGATACTGAAGCGAACCCAGAAGATGAAGATACAACTAATACAAGCCTATGCTTGAACCTTGAGCTCCAGGGGAGTGTTGATTTCACTTGTACCGGCGCCGCCGGCGAGGATTTCGGTGGTATCTATCACACCAAACCACTTGCAGTCATCAGACCGGCCGGCCCAGAAGACATAGCTCGAGTTATCAAAGCCGCTTCTCTTTCCTCAAATCTCACGGTCGCCGCCAGAGGTAATGGCCACTCCATCAAGGGTCAGGCCATGGCGGACAAAGGACTCGTCATAGACATGAGGTCCATGGAAGCTCTAATTGATGTGGCAACCTCCGATGATGGCTCTGCAGCTTACGTGGACGTCGGAGGAGGGGTATTATGGGAAGATGTACTCAGCCACTGTGTGCTTGGATTTGGGCTAGCTCCTAGGTCCTGGACCGATTACCTCGGGTTAACGGTCGGCGGCACGTTGTCTAACGCTGGGATAAGCGGCCAAGCTTTCCGTTACGGTCCTCAGACCTCGAACGTGACAGAGTTAGAAGTGGTGAATGGGAAGGGAGAAACTCTGGTTTGTTCTGAGAATCAGAACCCAGAACTGTTCTTTGGGGTTCTTGGGGGACTGGGTCAGCTCGGGATCATCACCAGAGCTAGGATTTTGCTTCAGAAAGCTCCGGACATGGTGAGTTAATTTCTATTTCTTCTTTTTTATCTCCTTTAATTCACTTTTAACTACTACTACTGAGAGTCTCTGTAATGGTAATTGTTTCAGGTAAGGTGGATAAGGGTAGTGTATACCGAGTTTGATGAGTTCACTAGAGATGCCGAGTGGCTGGTGAGTCAGGAAAGGGAAGGAGAATCGTTCGATTACGTGGAAGGTTTCGCTTTCGTCAATAGCGATGATCCGGTCAACGGGTGGCCGACGGTACCGTTACGTATGGACCAACGGTTTGACCCGAGTTGCATTCCACCAATCGCTGGACCCGTTCTTTATTGCCTTGAGTTGGCCTTACACCACCACCATGGACAAGACCAGTCTACCTCTCTAGATAAGGTAATTAATTATTAATCAATCTTTTTTTGGTAGAAATTCATTGTTAATCAATCAATCAATCAATATTGATGATGTCGAACCAAGAACAACTTGATGCAAGAATGACTTCTAAGTCACCTAAATTGGATTACTCTTTGATTAGTACTCTAATAATATAATTATATGAAGGGGATCACCGCATGGCCCCTCCACCCGTGCGGAAAGCCAACGAGAGAGTGCACGGGGGCATCTACTAGTGGTGAGTTTTTCATTTCAAAGAGCCGGGAGTTCATTTAGCCATTATAATGTCTATGTGCAAGCGTCACGTAGCCTAATAGCCTTTTTTTTTTTCCCATAATTATGATACCTCATAATTCTTCTAAGATGACAATGGTCGGCTCATGGCAGCTAATAAAACAAAGGGAAAACAAATCCCACGATGCTAGAGTGCAGTGATTTCAATATGTTCCTTTTCACATAATGAGATGTGGAGCCTGCATTGACACTCTTTTGTCTAGGGTTTGAAAAATCATGTTGCATTGATTAATTCAAATCAAATCGGTTGGACCAATATTCTAAAAATACTAGGGTTTTTTTTTTTTTTCACCTATTCTG